>NC_058089.1:38831065-39088262 GCF_014858855.1 Bufo gargarizans
AATAATCTCATGCCTGCGCCGTGCCTTTCGGTGCATGCATGGTAATGGATGGCTGCTAGCCACCTGCGGACTTCCCTACTGCGCCTGCGCCGCATACGTCACAGTATACCTAGAAAACTTCCACTAAGGAAGTCCGCAGCCGGCAAGCATCATTCCTTTACTACACGTGTACCACACGGCGCAGGCGTGAGGTTTTCACCTGAAGTCAGGGCCACACAGGATGATGTGAGCAATGCCTGGCCCCATCAATCAAAATGAGCAGGGCACGGCAGGGGGAGGGAGAACGGGGCCTCTAGGAGTAATGGCAACGCCCCCATTGCTCCTAGAGGCTCATTTGCATAAAATAAAAGTAGTTTTATTCTCTAAAACGGAGGCACCTAGAAATAAGAGAGTAACACTGTTATCTTCAGCTGAGATCAGCACGTGTCTAACGTCAGCCAGGTTACTAAGCATGTGTCTGATGGCAGAAGCCCTTCAACGCTGTTTTAATACATTTCCCAATACTAAAATGAACCCCCATTTCCCTAAATAAAATTGGCTTCTTACCCCCTATACCATTGTACTTGTCTTTATTCCTATTAGATATCCATGTAGTAAATGCTTTTACATTTCTTATTTTGGCTTGTAAATAATGATACGTTTCGGGTATTTTTTGCCCCAGAAAAGTGCTGTATGTGTTGGGATGTATCGGATCGCTGAGCCTCAACCCTCCTGCCCATGCCCCCACCCACCTTTAGCAAAAGAGGTGAACATGGCAGAGAAGGGCAAAGGGTTGCACAATTCGGCTCCGGGGGCTTAATAAATGTCACCCAATGTGTGAACGTATATTCATCTGTGGTGGAGAACATCGACATCCGCACCGCAGGTGAATTTACACTGCAGATTTTCTTCTGTAACACGTGGATGAGACTGGCTAAAATCCCATCCACTTTGCTAGTTCTGTTTCTTCACCACAGGTCAATTACATTTGCTTAACTACTTACCTACCGCCGCATGACTGTAGGCTCCTATCTGTAACCAGACGTATAAAAGTGTTGGATTACATCGCGATCTGCCGGCAGCCTGTTCCGCTGCGGTCACAGCAAGATGTGCCGTCACCAGTGGGAGCAGTCAGGCAGTAATAGATGCTTGAAGCTCTTTGCTACAAGTGTGGCGAAACCAACCTCGCCACTGGGTTTTGGAGAGGGCTGTTTAAAAGCCTCTTGCCTCAGGATTATGGCGCATAGTAACTTTAAAGGAGAAAACAGACCGGCCGCACAGCTTAAATCTGTCTATAGAATTGTATTTTATGTTATTATGCGTTCGGTTAAATTGTATGTTATGTGAGGGCACCCAGATAGCTAATAGTATTGTATTCGTGTATTCTGAGTGCCATTCACCTAATGATATGCACTCAGACTTGAGCTATCTGGGGATATGTTAAATGTCTGTGTTTGCTGTGGGGGTGTGCCATTGTGTGTTTGGGTGGTGATTCCTGTCCTGTTGTCTCCACATGTGTATTGGTGATCTCCCCTTTGTCCTGAGAGATAATTGGATTGTCTTCGGTCGTCTCCCAGGCAGAGAGGAGGAAACCATGATGCATTGTGGGGATATGTTGTATCTGCTCTGTGTCGCAGTCTCCCTTCTGGTCCTCTAGGGGGCGGGAACGATTGGTTGCTGTATTTACATTGTGTGTGTTGTGAATTACTGATTGGTTGGATTTCAAAACCCTGTGGGCAGTACTATGTTTGGTTTTTATCAATAAAAGAGGCTGTACTTGAAGTACAGTCAGATCACTGCTGACCCTCAAGACGGAGCCTTGTCTCGTTATTGGGGGGATTCCCTGTATGCTGTTAGAGACTGATTGCCAGGAGTGTAAGCTGATTGGATCCTTTTCCTGTTCGTCGACTGACAGCTATTGCGAGGTTCCAGTTTGGAGTGCTATTTTGTATCCAGTTCGGGAGGTTGGTGTTCTGCAGTAGCTGTGCCTGTCTCTCGGAAAGGGGCATATCGCCTAAACGGACTTTAACCCCTTGTCTGCTGAAACGGTCCGTTACATTGGTGGCAAGCAGTGGGATCGTTCCTACAGCCAGAAGGACAGCTACAGGAGACACCATTTCTTTGGATTCTACAATTTAAGGGCAACGCATGTCCCAGTACAGCGACCCTAAAAGCACCAGGATGGAACCAGCAGTGTTATACGAGGAGGAGGACCTGGATGGCCGGGATGCATTAAGGAAAGGCATCTGGTACCAGGCCCTGGATAATGTACAATACCAGCGAGGTGAGAGTCTCCCCAGTGAAGAGCAGCGGTTGCAGAAGCAAGTGGCCCTGCGGATGTCCTTCCTGGGAGAGCAGCCCCTGGAGGAATGGGTGATAGAACTACAGCACCGGGTATGGCAGGAGCTATGGCTGGAGGATGCCTACCAGGCGCTTTGGTGGTATGTGGCACAGTTTATACCCTGGACAGCTGAGCATGACAAGCCAGAGGGAGAGGAGTTTGATGGTCCTGGCTTGTTATGGGAGTCCTTTGCAGAGCCTGACTTCGGGAGCCCTGCACAGTCCAGACTTCAGGACATTTTCTATGAGAGGGAGGCTAGGCATGAGTGGGATGACCCCCATGAAGTAGAGAAAGACCTGGCTCACCTAGCAACCCTGGAGTGGGAACTGGAGCAGGACTACCGAGATCTCTTCCACTCCATTGAGAAGGCTCAGCAGGACGGTAAGGTGACAGACCCAGATCCAGACCCATTCAGCTGGGCAGATATTGTAGAGTGTTACTGGGAAGGACCCCAGGTGGCCGGTAGAGATGGGACCAAGGTCTCTCCACCGGTCCTGCAGGGAATTGGGAGCCTAGTCTCCATTCCCGAGCGGCAGGCTGAGTTACAGGGGGCAGAGGTAGTTGTTCCTGCCCCCCAGCAGCAGAGTGATATGCCGGGAAGGCAGTGTGAAATGCAGGGAGAGGAGAGCAACGTCCTCCCTCCCCAGCGGCAGGCTGAGTTACAGGGGGCAGAGGTAGTTGTTCCTGCCCCCCAGCAGCAGCATGATTTTTTGGGAATTGGGAGCCGAGTCTCCATTCCCCAGCGGCAGACGGAGTTACAGGGGGCAGAGACAGTCGGTCCTGTCCCCCAGCGGCAGAGTGTCCTACAGGGAATAGAGAGCCCAGTCTCCTTTCCCCAGCAGCAGGACACTGTATTGGGAGCGGAGGCGGTCGGTCGCCCTCCCCAGCGGCTGGAAGTATGTATGGGAGAGGAGCTTGTTACCCCCTCTCCCCAGCGGCAGCTTAACGCACCAGGTGGAGACAGTAAGCCCCACAACTGTGCAGATGGGACCGTGGTCTCTGCACTTACAGCACAGGGGGTAGGGACAGTCGGTCCTGTCCCCCAGACAGTCGGTTTCCCCCTCCAACAACCAGACTCCATCCAGGCTTCTTCCGTGGTAACGCTGGCACCAGGGCAGAGTACCGCTGATCCCTGCCCACAAAGCAATCTCCACTCCAAGCCAGGGAGCAACTCAGAGACCGGGAGTACCAGCTACCAATATAACCTTGGTGGATTCACTGGACAGAGACAGGCTACTAAATTCTACAGGTCCAGTATTGAGTTGTGGGTGGGCTGCCAGACTAACTCAGGTACCGACCGGCGTGAGGTCAGGTATCTGGTTAGTCTTCCCTGGGGGGGGGAGATGTGTGGCGAAACCAACCTCGCCACTGGGTTTTGGAGAGGGCTGTTTAAAAGCCTCTTGCCTCAGGATTATGGCCCATAGTAACTTTAAAGGAGAAAACAGACCGGCCGCACAGCTTAAATCTGTCTATAGAATTGTATTTTATGTTATTATGCGTTCGGTTAAATTGTATGTTATGTGAGGGCACCCAGATAGCTAATAGTATTGTATTCGTGTATTCTGAGTGCCATTCACCTAATGATATGCACTCAGACTTGAGCTATCTGGGGATATGTTAAATGTCTGTGTTTGCTGTGGGGGTGTGCCATTGTGTGTTTGGGTGGTGATTCCTGTCCTGTTGTCTCCACATGTGTATTGGTGATCTCCCCTTTGTCCTGAGAGATAATTGGATTGTCTTCGGTCGTCTCCCAGGCAGAGAGGAGGAAACCATGATGCATTGTGGGGATATGTTGTATCTGCTCTGTGTCGCAGTCTCCCTTCTGGTCCTCTAGGGGGCGGGAACGATTGGTTGCTGTATTTACATTGTGTGTGTTGTGAATTACTGATTGGTTGGATTTCAAAACCCTGTGGGCAGTACTATGTTTGGTTTTTATCAATAAAAGAGGCTGTACTTGAAGTACAGTCAGACCACTGCTAGACCCTCAACACGGAGCCTTGTCTCGTTATTAGGGGGATTCCCTGTATTCTGTTGGAGACTGATTGCCAGGAGTGTAAGCTTACTGAATGCTTTTCCTGTTCGCCTGCTGACAGCTACTTGCGAGGTTCCAGTTTGGAGTGCTATTTTGTATCCAGTTCGGGAGGTTGGTGTTCTGCAGTAGCTGTGCCTGTCTCTCGGAAAGGGGCATATCGCCTAAACGGATCTTAACCCCTTGTCTGCTGAAACGGTCCGTTACAACAAGCGTCTATCACTTTGTAAAATCTGTAGGATCGCCACCTACCGGCTGTAAAATTAACTAAAAAATTGTCAGTCTGCAGGCTGGGAATTAACCTTTTCCTGCCTTGACTGAGGCAGGAAGGGTTTAATACACATTAAAAAAAATAAGTAGATAAAACGTAAATAGATAATGAATAAAAAAATGTAATAAAGAGAAATACCGAAAATAAAAAAATATTAATTATAGCAATAGTTACTAGTATTAGCAATAGTGTAGTGTCCCACTAGGTAAAGGTGGGCACTACACAAAAGGGGTTAATGTGTCTTATTGCATTGAATGTCATGTGTATGCATTTCCCTGTATTATCTGGGTGTCAGGCCTGTCAGGGTGCAGTTTAGCCTCCCAGGCGTTAGAGGGAGCTAGAGAGCCCTAGTTATATATAGGACGGCCCAGACAGGGGAGAGGCAGTGTATTCCAGGGGACTAGAGGAGTCACCTAGTCAGCCTGAAGCTCCTGAGGCTAAGGATAGCTCAGTAGAGATACCCCAGTAGTAGGACAGCACCTCCTGGGAGAGACCTGCAGCCACCTTTCCCATCCAGCAGTGAAGACAGCTAGGAAAACAAAGGTATTGTAACCTAGCCAAGTGCCAATACTGGAGGAAGGATTTTATACCAAGGATTTAAGCCAGCAATTAGGCATCCGGGCCTTGGGATCCAGCCAGCTAGCATAGCTGTGGGGATAGAGCAGCATTGTACTGCAAAGCATTAACAGTTTGCCCTCCAAGTATCTTGCAAGATCATACCTGCCATATTGTGAAGTAAACCTGCTGTGCACTTGTACTAGAAAGGACTGCATTATTTTCATCTACTGCAACTGTATGTATAAAGTTGGACTGTTTCCTAAAGTAAAGCAACGTTTGGTTCACCAACTGCGTACTCTATTAATCCTCCTACAAACCGGTGTGCCACCGTTACAGGCACTGGCGTCACGATCCTTAAAGGGACCTTACCTAAGGCACTCAAAACACCTATAACATCCAGGGCACCTCACATACCATCAGGCCTGGTCCCTACATCCAGAGTGTGCCCCAGAGGAACTAGTGTCTGCCTCTCCTTCACTGTCGCATGCCTGCCCAGGGTTCTCCTCAGAAAAGTGAGTAACCCTCGATTGCCCATACCGTGACCTCACTGTCGCTATACCCTGCAGGTCTGGCGTGCTGCATAGTACAGCAGACTACGTACACACCCATAAAAACATCACATCCCTTTTTCGTTCATAAAGAAATATGGTATATATTTACTTATATATTTATTAGTTTTAGCTGCAGATATGCTGCATAAAATTTCACTGTAAACACGCACAGTATTCATACCAAGCCTAACTGTACCCTTAAAGGGGTTGGCCCATCTTGTACTTTGGGGGTATATCGCTAGGATATGCACCTAATGACTGATTGACCAGAGGTGGGACTTGCACCTATCCTGAAAACAGAGCCCGCAAAGTTACGGAGGGCACACCACGTGTGCGTGGCCGGCCTCCATTCATTTATGTAGGAGTGCTGAAAATAGCCAAGCAGTGTGCTGCGAGTGGCTATGCTAATTTCGGCACACACATAGAAATGAATAGAGGGCAGCCACACATGCACGATGCGCCCTCAGTGACTTTGCGGGCTTCGCTCTAAGGATAGGTGCAGGACCCACAGGTGAGACCCGCGCTTATCAGACATTGGAGGCATATCCTAGTAATATGCTCCCAAGATGGGCCAACCCCTTTAATCCAGATCATGTCGATTTATGCTGCAGATTCCCACCAGGGATTTTACTCCGCAATTCATAGGGTGAAATCCTCTGCAAATTCTCATTTAGCAAATAACACTATGGAGAATATGCCATGATGTGCCAGTAATGTCCCCAGTAGATGCCCTTACAGTGTCCCCCATGATGTGCCAATAATGCTCCCATAGTGTCCCCCATGATGTGCCAGTAGATGCCCCCATAGTGTCCCCCATGATGTGCCAGGAATTGCTCCCATAATGTCCCCCATCATGTGCCATTAAATCCCCCAGTTGATGCCCCCATAGCGCGCCACATAAAAGAAAAAACCCACTTATACTTACCTCCATGCTGGTAGCGATGCAGGCCTCTTCCGGCCTGTGTCCCGCGTAGTACAAATCTCGGCTCAGGCGGACGCGATGATGTCATCACTCTGCCTGTGCCAGCCTCTGATTGGCTGCAAGCCTAGTGCCTGTAGCCTATCACAGGAGCAGTAAAGGGAGACGCCTCTCCCTTGCTCTGCCTCATCTCCCCCTGACCTGCCGCTGCCAAGCTCCAGATCGGGATTCAACCAGCAACATGGTTCTTCGATCTGGCTGTAATTTTAACAACCGGATCTGGAGAACCGGAGCGAACCGTCTGAATCCCATGCCTGGGTCTAGCACTGTGGGAACTTCCTTTCAGCACTGCTAGAGTTAATGCCTCCCTTTTGCTCCCTGTCCAGCTGATGACTAAGGAGCTGATCAGCCTCCCAATTTAGCTGGGCTTTGGATCCATCCTCTTGCCTGAGCTTTCAGGGTTTATAGTCTCTAGTAACCAGTGAAGGTGTAATCTTTTATATGACTACCTGTACACTGTACTTTGACTGTTTACAGAGCAGGGCAGACAGAACAGGGATCAGGCAGAGGTTAGGTGGCGAAGCCTATCTAACCTAAACGTTTCTTTTTGTCTGCCGGTTTCTGAAAGTTTTTACGCTTTTTATTTAATGCTCTGATTTCAATGCTTCATCATGGGCTATAAAACGGACAGACTGAGCATAAACATCAGCTAAAAACCCCTATGGCTGATTTAATATGGGAATGGATTCTAGAACCTCCTCTCTAAGGGATTTATTTCTCAGATGGGTTTCCAATTCATTTTACAGTTCATCTTGCCATGTCTTGACATGGATATCAAGAAATGGCTTAAATATGTGGGCAGGGAGTCTGGGCCTTACAGCCTGTTTTAGACTCTTTACAAACAAGACAGATTTGTAGCAGATTTTTTCCATGCAGCTTCTACACTTAACATCAGTAACAGAATACAGTTCAACGCATGCAACTGAGGAGTGCCACCTAAAAAAGACAACATCCAATGACAGTGCCTTCAGATTTCCCCCAACTACAGGATAAATAGCAATCCATAGTACATAGATGGCTCTTGCCCTAATATGCATGTGGGACTTGTTGGATAAAACATAAATAATCTACAAGCACATGATGTTGAATGGTACTGTTTATTGGTGGTAGATGTCCTTTTCTGTCCCTCTGTACCACTAGTGGATGGTGTGATCTCCACTGAGGGCAAAGTCTAACAAGTCGCCATTTTCTTGTCGATGTTATGATCCATTGGCACGCAGGAAAGGAAAAACCCCCTGTGGAGGAAACCTCTAGGGAACCATGGCCTAAGGACCACCCTTCCCTTGGGCACAAGAGGCAACTTGTCGACTAGAAGCGCTGGCGGTCAAGTCATTGACTCTTGGAAGAATCTTCATCGACTCCATAGCTTCTTGCCTGCATGCTAGACTGCAGGTCACAGCCCTCAGGTTACTTCTAGTGGCAGCTGGAAATGAAGCTGAGGAACAAGGACTGGTGTGGCACAGTACCGATGAGTAGTCAGGAGAGCAGATAGAGGTCAGAGTTTGGAATCTGAGGCTCATACAAGGACAGCAAGTGTTGTTTGGTTTTTCTGCTGTTTATGATGTCAGCAAGAGGCTCTGCTGGAACATGATGTTTTTCAGCCACTGATCTACTGGGGACATCTGTATACAGAGTGGAGCTCTTTACTTCCAGTTTTTCACCTTCCTCCAGATCCTGCAGATGGTCTCTCTCACAAATCTGCCAAACGTTCTACCAAGAAAAAATTAAAACAGGTTGGAAATTAAATGAAATAGCCTTACAAAATGGTAACCACCTTCAAGTTTGCTCTGTCCACCCATGTGCAGACTAAAAATCTCCAATAATCTCTGTCTGTATTCCCCTCTCAGCTACAATGACTCACCTGCGTGGTCGTATGAAAGGTTCTTTAATTGGCTTTACGACCTGCCAGTTCTCATTGGCAAATGTGAATCCACAGAACAGTTGTTGATCTCTTTCAGCCATTGGTGACTTATTGGCTTCGGTGGAGGACAGGATGTCATCGATTTTTGTCAATGTCATCACTGGTGGCTATGGAGAGAAGATACCAAAAGCGGTGTTGATAAAGAAGGAACACAATGAAACTGTACTACTAGCCACATCTTCTCTGGATCATTTACTTACTGGTCCTAGTTGGAAGGGTGGACGAGCTTCTGCTCCCTCTATATCTGTCCAGTTGATTTCCATGAAAAACGGATGTTCCCTGATGTTATCTACCGCTACCTGGCGACTCTCTGGTGACTTGTTTAAGAGCTGGAAAAATGTAGAATAAAGACCTTCATTCCATCACACGTTGCAATGCTATCCCTGATTTTCAATGTCCTCATTTTCATAATATTTAGCCGCTGTATTACTGCTATATTTCTTTCTACTCACCCCCACTATAAGGTCTCTGGCTTGGGGATTGAGTCCTTTTGGGTAGGTGGGAACATCATTGATCAGTGACTTTTCGATAGTTCCAGGAAGTATATCGGCATAGAATGGATGTTTGCCAGTAGCCATCTCATATATCATCACACCAGCTGAGAACCAGTCCACTACCGTGTTGTAGGGCTTCCGTAGAAGAATCTGTGAAAACATCCAGCAGACAATAAGAGTTAGAAACATCGTCCAGGCCAGCAGAAGTCATGGAGCTGTCCAGCCCTGTAGAAAGAAACAGCTCAGTAGCATGTGCAGTCGATGATTCCTCACCTCAGGAGCCATGTATCTAAGAGTTCCGGCATATTCTGAGATCTTCTTATCCCCAAAGATGTTCATCACGGCAAGACCAAAATCGGCGATCTTCAAGTGACCGGCGCTGTCCATTAAGATATTGGCTGGTTTTATGTCCCTGTGTATGATGCCTCTGGTGTGGAGAAACTGCAGCCCACAGATGATCTCAGCTGCCATAAATCTGATGGCAAAAAAAAAAAATATCAACATTTCACCCAATAAACTACCAGACTAATAATGACACAAAGCTGCATGTTCCTGACAGCAATCGTCAGCTTTATCTAATATAGCCATGTTCTGTCTTACCTCGTGACTGGAACGGTAAAAGGGGCGTTGGCTCTCATGAGACCACTTAGGTCTCCTCCGCTAAGAAACTCCATGATGAAGAAGGCATAGTCCTATGATAAAAGACAGAAAATATGATCCAGGTTTCTAAAATATTATAGTAAAGGTCCTGCTGCCTCCTCAGTTGGGGCCGAGTAGAGCTAACCCACTGATCAAGCCTCGATAATGGATCAGACTCTTACCTTGGTCTGGAAGGTGGCATAAGCATGGGTAAACAATGGACTCTTCCCAGTCACCTCCAGGACCTGTCTCTCAATCAGGACATTGTCTTTAAAGTCCTGAAGCAGGACCCTCTTCTTCACCAGCTTCACTGCTAGTTGTTGTTGGCAGGCGGGATGTGTGGCCAGCATGACCTATAGGAGACAGAGCATTAGAACTGGAAGAAAGGCCTGCCCTGCCATGAGATCTGATGAGAAGACATGAAGCGCTGACATCCCTAGAGTGATATTACTGCGACACACATGACACACATGAGGAAGAAGTCCCAAGAATTCCTGATACTCACTTTACCATAACCACCCTCTCCCAGGATTTTATGGAAGGTGAAGCTTTTCAGTCCAGTCACAAGGATGGGGGCGTCTGCTGGGATTGTCCCTGGTGGAGACAGGAGAGATACTGTAAGATTTAATATTTCTATATTTTTGCCATTACAATACAATGTAACTACATTAGGGGGTAGCAAAGAAAGGAATTCATAATCTTGGTCATAATTAGGGTTCTCCAAAAGTGGAGAATCCCATGAATTCGTACATTAAGGGGTATTGGCTCTAGGAAACTTAGATCTGCACTCACCTGACAGCTGTTCCATGTCAGTATTGTAGGACGTGCTGGGTCTGTCATCAGCTTTTCCCCCCATCTCTTCTCCCCTCTTCCTCTTTCTCTGGATACTCTCCTGTATAGGGCTTCCAGGTCTTTTTGAAGCCTTGATCATTTTTTCTTTGCCGCCATCATTTGCCCTCTCCGGTGTTACTATTCTCCTCCTCTTATTTGGCGGCTGAACTCTCCTCTTTCTCTTCCTCTTCCCTTTCTTTGGAAGATTCCTGGAAGTCTCCATATTCAGCCCCTAGATGTTATGCTGGGCTGAGGAAGGTCCTGTCTGCCTTCAGCACGTTCCGGGGTGACACTTGGAACGGCTTGGCGAACAGGCCTTCTTTTCTGGTCTTATATTTGAAAAAAAATAAAAATTTGCCAAGCACTAGCAAAAGTCGCCTTCACCAGTCAAACGATGAAGAAATATGGCTGCCATTCAGGTTGCAGAGATCTAAACCTAACTGTTGCATGATGTCACAAAGGGCCCCGTGACATCACCATATTCTAAAGGTCACATGACATGACAGAGGGACCTGTGGCATCATCAGCCAGGCTGACAGGCCTGCATTTATCAGCAGCTGTAAAGTTCCATGCTTTTCTGCTTTTTACCTATTCTCTCTATCATTTTAATCCCATTGGAAACAATATATCACCAAAGTAAAAAACGTTCCTTAATACAGTCACCTTAACAATGCAACACAAGACAATTCAAGTGTAGTCACGCTTCTTGTCAGGGGCAATGACACATTGTATCCTTTAGAATGCCTCGCAGCCATCCATTAGTTCTTATGTCGTTTATGCAAACTGCGATATTGATGGCCTATCCGACTCTTATGCAAAAGTGCAGGGCCCTCCAGCTGGACCACCGGGTGGTTTTATTTACCCAGGAACAGCACCATACATACGGTTGTGGCTGTGTATGGTACTGCAGATCAGTCCCATGCACTTGAAAGAGATTGAGCTCTGTGAGCTACAGTATGTTACGCAACCAGAACTGAATTGATGGTGCTGTTCCTGGGTAAACAATGAAGGGGACACAGGGTCCCCTCTTTCAGTTGATTGGTGAAGACTAGAAACAGATCGGATTGGAAATCTGCAGCATGTCAGTTAATGCTGCAGTTTTCCCCAGCGAATTTCACCCTTTGCAATGGAGAGGGAAAAGTCCTCTGGCTTTTCCATGGCAAAAGCGCACACCGTACACGTGGTTTTTGTTGCATGTTTTGTTGCATTTTTTTAGGCAGAACTGCCTGCTCCAATTTCTGGCAGGTGTGGATGTGAACGTAGAATAAAAGCAAAGTGGATGAGGTTTAATCAAATCCATATGCTGCAAAACAGATTTCCACCCAGAAGAGAACATAAGGTTCTCTGCAGATTTCATCCATATAGGATGATATTCGTGGCAAATACGTAGCAAAAGCTATCTGAAATCCATGAGACCCTGCCCCTCTACATATAGATTTGTTCTGGTGTTTTTTTACTGTAAAAAGCCATAGAAACAACTTGTGTTTTTTTTTTCTAGGCAGTATGCCGTATCCGGGTTTTGGGGTGGGCCCAATGCTACGCTGGGTCCTCCAAACACTGCTGAGGTGTCACCATATGTTGCTGCTGGTAAGGCATGGTGCACCCCAATGGGAAATAACTCAGAGAGTCAATGTTTGCAGTAAACCAGTTTGGTTCTTTACTGAAGGAACTCAAGTACAAGTCAACACAGGCAAAGCACGGAACTTGAGCTAGCTGTCCCTCCCTCCCTCCCGCTCTCTCTCATTCAGAAAGCTGGCTCCCAGTGGCGTAGGGATCGCCATAGCAACCATAGCAGTGGCTATGGGGCCCTACGCCACTGGGGGCCCGTCCGGGCCGCCTTCTGTTGATTTTTTATTTTTTTTTATTAACACACACACTACACACAGGCAGCCAGGCCCGAGCCGCGGACCGCCCACCCACTACAGTAGACTAGTGTAGTGGGCGGGGCGCGGGCGGTCCGCGGCTCGGGCCTGGCTGGGGAGAAGGAGTCAGGACTGGAGCAGGGCGCACGGCCGCACGAGCAGCAGATGAGGTAGGCGGTGGAGCCGTGGAGGGGGCCGAAACAGGGACGGAGGCCGCAGGCCTGGCCGCAGAGCAGGAAATTTGAATCCTAAGTAACTTCCGGAATCCATTATGAGCTGCAGGGCAGGCTATGGGAAACCGAGGGCGGGCACATATAGTGGGTGGTCCGTCCGTGGCCCAGACCGGCTCGGGCCTGGCTGGGGGAGGAGTCAGGAGCAGTCAGAGCAGGTGAGTGTGTGGTGTTGAGTTTTGGAGTACCGCACTCCGTTTTGGTTCACTGGTGCCTGCAAGGACTTGTTCAGTCACACTCCAATAGTAAAAAGATTGCAGCACACAGTTTTTCTTGTTGCTTATTAAATTTTTATTTATTATCATCACATGATCTAGTTCCAGTGCAAATTTCACAGCTTTAATATATTAAAGAAAATGACCAGACGTTTCGGCCTGTCAAGGCCTTCTTCAGCGGTCTTAAATCTTAGGTGCTGTGTTTCAGGGGTATTGCGCTGGATGCAGGTGAGCAGCACAGATGAGGTAGGCAGTGGAGGGGGCCAGACCGGGGGCATACCTGAGTGGAGGGAGGAGGGACTGGACTGGAGCCAGCCACCAGGTTGGAGAAGCAGCAGAGGGAGGCGGACTCAGGCGGTGGAGGGGCCGGGCCGGGGGTGTACTACCTGGAGTGGAGGGACTAGGGAGGGAGTGGTCCCGCCGGCCGCACTGGCGCCAGTCAGATTCCCGCTCTCTGACTGCCGGAAACCAGTCTGAGCAGCTGAGCAGTGTCTGACTGACATTGACTGAGTGAGAGTGTCACAGTCTCAGTCTCGCACTGCTACTGCTGCCAGCCTGTGCCTGCCTGCGCTGTACTGGGCCAGTCCTCTGCTCGGTGCTCCTGCCTCCTCCTCCTCTGGTCTCCAGTCTCCAGTCCTGCCACTCCAGTCTGTGCCTGCTGCCTGCTGTGACTCTAAATAATAGTAAGAAGTGAATTTAAGAAAGTGAGAAGTGAGAACTTATGATTTCTGAGATACTTGATCTGAATTCTGAAGTTAAAAAGAGCTGCCTGCAGAGTGGGGCCCCCAAGAGAAGCAAGGGGCGCCCTCCTTATCCTTGTAGGTCTGCAGGCAGCTCTTTTTAACTTCAGAATTCATGGCACAAGGCAAACTTGCCCGCTGGGAGGCCAGCGGCTGGCATACTGCGCCATTTACAGTTATGGTGTTATTGTTAAATAAAGAAAGCTGTGGCCGATCATCACCCAGCATTAAAAGGAAAATGGTTGTCAGTCTTTTATTTAAGGTAATGGGTTGTGAAAAGGCCTGACCGGGTGGCCCATCCCTTAAGGGGTTAATCCCTATCTACCAACAGTCTACAGCACACACACCTGTAGTGTCCACCATCAGACAGGGGAGGGAAGAAACCCCAGAACTAGAGTGTTCCCCCAACTTGGGGGGCACACTGACACTCTAGTTCTGGGGTTTCTTTTCTTCCCTCCCCTGTCTGATGGTGGACACTACAGGGGTGTGTGCTGTAATTAGTAAGTGAGAGTCTGATGATCTGAAGTTAAAAAGAGATGCCAGCAGTGAAAAGGAGGGTGCCCCTTCCTTCTTTTGGGGGGCACACTCTAGTTCTGGGGTTTCTTCCACCCCCCCCCTTATATGACAGACTAAGGGTACTTTTACACTTGCGGCAGGACGGATCCGGCAGGCTGTTCAGCCTGTCGGATCCGTCCGGCCGCTATTTCGCTGGGCCGCTGCTCCGTCCCCATTGACTATTATGGGGATGGGGCGGAGCTCCGGCGCAGCATGGCACTGCGCGGTGAGAAAGTCGGACTTGCAGTACTTTTCGGCCGCCAGCCTTTCACCGCACACTGCTTCACCAGAGCTCCGTCCCCGTTCCCATTATAGTCAATGAGGATGGAGTGGCGGCAAGGCGAAATAGCGGCAGGACGGATCCAAGAGGCTGAACAGCCTGTCGCATCCGTCCTGCCGCAAGTGTGAAACTACTTGCAAGTGTGAAACTGCTCATGGCGGTGGTAGATCTAGGATGGGTGTTTGGGTGGGAGCTCTGGAAGGGGTGGTGGAAGGCCCGATAGATATGTGGGGGGGCCATACATTTTTTTACTATGGGGCCCATGCATTTCTAGCTATGCCCCTGCTGGCTCCCTAGCCAAAGGCTGGTGGCCCAGGGTTTGTGGCTCAGTCGTCCAGCAGGTTCTCTGGTCATAAGGCTGGTGACCCAGGATCTGTGGCAGAGTATCCCTGTCTCAGTGTCTTCTTTAGGTCACTCATATTCGGTTTGGCAGAGTCTCTCCTATTAAGCATTGGTCCCTATCTGTAGACAACTAGGGGTTCTGATCAGGACAGTATTTCTAATTAGGCACTTAAGGACACGTGCCTAGGGTGGGGCCATCGGGATGGGCGTTGTGAGAGAGTTAAACTTTTTTCTTTTAATTTTTTATAATAAATCCCAACTCCCTCTCAGGGAACCAGCTGTAGTGTGTCCCCTTGTCATACCCTATACAAAGCCCCCTACCCTGTACTGTGCCCCTTAATCTGTACTGTGCTTTTTTTTACCCTGTAATATGCCCCACTATTATACCCTGCACTGAGCCACCTTATAGGTGGTACTGTGCTTCCCAACATGTATCTATGCCCTCTTATACCCTGCATTTTGCCCCTTATCATACCCTGCACAGCACCCCAGTCATACCCTGTACTTTGCCCCTTTATTATACACTGTACTCTGCACCCTAATCATATTCTGTACTGTGCCACCTTAAACCCTATATATATGGATGGCGCCAACCAGCCATTCCAAGGCTTGGGGCCTGTTATGTACGGAAGCCTAAGAGGCCCAGCCCCCAGGCTGGGTCTCCTAGGCAACTGTTATCGTCTTACAGTATAAGACACTAACAGTTCAATACAGCACAATACAGATGTATTGTGCTATATTGAAACAAGGATCAGACCCTGTCCCATAGTGGGACAAAAAATAAAGTGAAAAAAAAGTTAATAAAATTAAAGTTTTACAAAAAAAATGTAAAGTTTCAAGTAAAAAAAAAAAAGCGTCCTTTTCCCAAAATAAAGTAAAAAAATAATTGTAAAAAAAAATTGGGAAAAGACATATAGACATATCAGGTATCGTTGCGTCCGTATCGAACAGCTCTATAAACATATCACATGACCTAACCCCTCAGATGAACACCGTACAAAATAAAAATAAAAACTGTGCTAAATAAACAATTTTTTTGTCACCTTACATCACAAAAAGTACAACAGCAAACGATCATAAAGGCCACCAAAATAGTACCAATCTAACCGTCACCTCATCCCGCAAAAAATGAGCCCCTACTTGAGACAATCGCCCAAAAAAGAAAAAAAACTATGGCTCAGAATATGGAGACACTAAAACATCATTTTTTTTGTTTTAAAAAAGCTGTTATTGTGTAAAACTTACATAAATAAAAAAAAGTATACATATTAGGTATCACCGCGTCCGTATCGACCGGCTCTATAAAAATATCACATGACCTAACCCCTCAGATGAATAAAAAATAAAAACTGGGGTGATGGAGACTTTAATTACATATGGGAGAGTGACGGGTTATGAGATCAACGTGGACAAGAGCCAAATGCTGTTTTTGGGGCGGGGGACTAACCAAGAAAGCCGGATACAATCTAGAGTGGAAATCAGAAAAGATTATTGTGGCGAAACCAACCTCGCCACGGTGTTTTGGAGAGGGCTGTTTGAAGGCCTCTTGCCTCAGGATTATGGCCCATAGTAACTTTAAAGGAGAAGACAGACCGGCCGCACAACTTAAATCTGTCTGTAGAGGGCACCCAGATAGCTAATATTATTGTATTCGTGTATTCTGAGTGCCATTCACCTAATGATATGCACTCAGACTTGAGCTATCTGGGGATATGTTAAATGTCTGTGTTTGCTGTGGGGGTGTGCCATTGTGTGTTTAAATGGTGATGTTTGTCCTGTTGTCTCCACATGTGTATTGGTGATCTCCCTTTGTCCTGAGAGATAATTGGATTGCCTTCGGTTGTCTCTGGGACAGAGAGGAGGAAACCATGATGCATTGTGGGGATGTGTTGTATCTGTTCTGTATTTGCAAAACTGTAATAAAAACCAGGCTGGGTGTGCCAGCACATCAGACCACTGCTGACCCTCAAGACGGAGCCTTGTCTCGTTATTGGGGGGATTCCCTGTATGCTGTTGGAGACTGATTGCCAGGAGTGTAAGCTGACTGTACGCTTTTCCTGTTCGTCTGCCGGCAGCTATTCGCGAGGTTCCAGTTTGGAGTGCTATTTTGTATCCAGTTCGGGAGGTTGGTGTTCTGCAGTAGCTGTGCCTGTCTCTCAGAAAGGGGCATATCGCCTAAACGGATTTTAACCCCTTGTCTGCTGAAACGGTCCGTTACATTGGTGGCAAGCAGCGGGATCGTTCCTACAGCCAGAAGGACAGCTACAGGAGACACCATTTCTTTGGATTTTACAACTTAAGGGCAACGCATGTCTCAGTACAGCGACCCTAAAAGCACCAGGATCGAACCAGCAGTGGAGTACAGATACTCTGTTGAGGAATTTGACCGTATGATGTGGTTGCGGCTGAACTTCTTCGGACCCAATCCAGCTGATAAATCCGTGAAGTTCGTGAGGAGTCTAGTGTTCAAGACCCTACTATACCGGGCAGAAGGTGACGGTCAGCTGCCACGTTGGGTGGACCTCCATCGGAAGTTACAGTTGCGGGACAGAGGGAGCCCAGTCTCCATTCCCCAGCAGCAGTGTGAAGTGCAGGGAGGGGAGAGCAGCGGCCTCCCTCCCCAGCGGCAGGCTGAGTTACAGGGGGCAGAGGTAGTTGTTCCTGCCCCCCAGCAGCAGCATGATTTTTTGGGAATTGAGAGCCCAGTCTCCATTCCCCAGCGGCCGTGTGATGTACAGGGAATTGGGAGCCCAGTCTCCATTCCCCAGCGACAGGTGGAGTTACAGGGGGCAGAGACAGTCGGTCCTGTCCCCCAGCGGCAGAGTGTCCTACAGGGAATAGAGAGCCCAGTCTCCTTTCCCCAGCAGCAAGACACTGTATTGGGAGCGGAGGCGGTCAGTCGCCCTCCCCAGCGGTTGGAAGTATGTATGGGAGAGGAGCTCGTTACCCCCTCTCCCCAGCGGCAGATTAACGCACCAGGGGGAGACAGTAAGCCCCACAACAGTGCAGATGGGACCGTGGTCTCTGCACTTACAGCACAGGGGGTAGGGACAGTTGTTCCTGTCCCCCAGCAACCGGGCTGTTTAGCCAAAGGGGAGACAGTCGGTTTCCCCCTCCAACAACCAGACTCCAACCAGGCTTCTTCCATGGTAGCGCTGGTACCAGGGCAGAGTCCCGCTGATCCCTGCCCACAAAGCAACCTCCACTCCAAGCCAGGGAGCAACTCAGAGACCGGGAGTACCAGCTACCAATATAACCTTGGTGGATTCACTGGACAGAGACAGCCTACTAAATTCAACAGGTCCAGTATTGGGTTGTGGGTGGGCTGCCAGACTAACTCAGGTACCGACCGGCGTGAGGTCAGGTATCTGGTTAGTCTTGCCTGGGGGGGGGAGATGTGTGGCGAAACCAACCTCGCCACGGTGTTTTGGAGGGGGCTGTTTGAAGGCCTCTTGCCTCAGGATTATGGCCCATAGTAACTTTAAAGGAGAAGACAGACCGGCCGCACAGCTTAAATCTGTCTGCAGAATTGTATTTTATGTTATTATGCGTTCGGTTAAATTGTATGTTATGTGAGGGCACCCAGATAGCTAATATTATTGTATTCGTGTATTCTGAGTGCCATTCACCTAATGATATGCACTCAGACTTGAGCTATCTGGGGATATGTTAAATGTCTGTGTTTGCTGTGGGGGTGTGCCATTGTGTGTTTAAATGGTGATGTCTGTCCTGTTGTCTCCACATGTGTATTGGTGATCTCCCTTTGTCCTGAGAGATAATTGGATTGCCTTCGGTTGTCTCTGGGACAGAGAGGAGGAAACCATGATGCATTGTGGGGATGTGTTGTATCTGTTCTGTATTTGCAAAACTGTGATAAAAACCAGGCTGGGTGTGCTAGCACATCAGACCACTGCTGACCCTCAAGACGGAGCCTTGTCTCGTTATTGGGGGGATTCCCTGTATGCTGTTGAAGACTGATTGCCAGGAGTGTAAGCTGTCTGTACGCTTTTCCTGTTCGTCTGCCGGCAGCTATTTGCGAGGTTCCAGCTTGGAGTGCTATTTTGTATCCGGTTCGGGAGGTTGGTGTTCTGCAGTAGCTGTGCCTGTCTCCCAGAAAGGGGCATATCGCCTAAACGGATTTTAACCCCTTGTCTGCTGAAATGGTCCGTTACAATTATATAACTTACTTGGGCATCAAAATAGGGCGTACCCTGGAGTCGATATATACACTGAATTATCCCCCCCTATTTCTAAAGATTGAGGGCGAATTGGAGAAATGGAAAGAGTTACCCCTGTCCTTATGTGGTAGAGCGCACTTGATTAAAATGGTAAGCTTCCCGAAGTTACTTTACCCACTCCAAACAATTCCGCTACTACTAAAACCCACTGACGTCCAAAGGATTCAGAGAGCGTTCAATCGCTTCTTGTGGAAAGCCAAAAGACCGCGTATTGCTTATGCTAAACTGACAATGCTGAAATGGGAAGGAGGACTGCAAATGCCGAATATTTGCCATTATAATCTTGCAGCTTTATTCCAACATGTCAGGGACTGGGAATGGGGGGCTGGGTATTACTCGGCAATCAAGATAGAACAGGGATTAGTTGGTCCATGGAACTTAGTTGCTCTACTGCATACAAAACTAAAAGATCTTCCAATATCGATCAGACAGTCTATCTTGCTGAAGAATACCATAATGGCATGGAAGTCAATTAGGAAAATCTATGGACTTCCCTACTATATCATATCTAAGATGCCATTATGGTCGCTGCCTGCGTTCCCCCAGGGCAGAGAGAATATTTTGTTCCAAGGTTGGAGGGCAAAGAATATCATGAAACTTAGCGATCTATTAGAAGTCAACGGCCGCCAATTGCTATCCTGGGAATAGGTGAAGGGACAGTATGACCTAACGGATGCTAATTACCTCCCTTTTCTGCAAATTCGGAGCTACTGCAAGGCACAGGCAATTTCATTGGGCGACCCGGATAGGCTTACGTGGTTCGCAGCCATGCTGGGCAAAGATGGGTCGCATATGTCCCTCTCAGAATTGTACCAAAGGTTGCACAGCATACAGATGTTAGGAGTGGTAAAGGAGGCCTTCAAGCCTTGGGTTAGGGAATTAAATGACCAGAACGTAGCAAGAAAAATGAGGGAGGGTCTGGAATTAGTGCGGAGGGCAGTTTATAACGAGCAATGGAGAGAAACACAACTGCGAATTTTGCATAGGGCGACATACGCCTTTAATCTGTCCTATCAGGATGCTCCTGCCCATTATTTGCGGCATTGCCCCAAGTGTATCCTCTCGAAAGCTGGACTTCTTCATGCTTTGTGGGATTGCCCAAAGGTGCAACCAGTGTGGCAAAAGGCAATAGTTGCAATAAAGGAAATCTGGGGGGAGGTAGTGGGATTGACACCACAACAATGCATTTTTCATTATGTACCAAAAAACCAAGAAGAAGATTTAGGGGCAGTGGTAGCTAAAGGGGGAGTGCACGTAATGCTGAGGGCAGTAAAAAAGGCTCTTCTGAGGCATTGGTTAGAGGAGGGAGTCCCATCATGGGCGGAAGTGTTAGGGATTATGAAAAATGTTTTGTACCTTGAAAGGTTAGAGGTAGAGCGGGATAAGGAGGGATTAATTGGAAAATTTATCAAGAAATGGAGAGATTTTATAGAAAAGCGACTTTCAAACGGCGAAATTCAAGAACTTATGGCTCCTTTCAAAATGACTAAATGGTATTTAGAAGCGCAACTAGCTAATAAACTAGGGAAGTTAGATGCCTAGACTGCCTTTATTAGAAACCAAATTTAGGTTAAAATCAGAGATGATACATCGACATGGTCCCAGATGAGTGTGCAGGGGTTGGGGTATATAAGGGAGGGTGGTTGGAGGGATGGGAAATGGGATTCGGGGCAAGGTATTGGGTTGAAAATGTAAAATTTGATGATTTGAGAATAAATGTACAGATGCCTGCTGTTTTATACATCACTAGTCTGTAACGAAATGTTATCCATGATTTATTGATCGCATGTATAACCTGTAATAACTCTCATTTCAATAAAGAGATTATAAAAAAATAAAATTAAAAAAACTGTGCTAAATAAACAATTTTTGGTCACCTTACATCACAAAAAGCGTAATAGCAAGCGATCAAAAAGTCATATGCAACTCAAAATGGTGCCAATCAAACCGTCATCTCATCCCGCAAAAATCATACCCTACGTAAGATAATCGCCCAAAAACTGAAAAAACTATGGCTCTTAGACTATGAAAACACTAAAACAGGATTTTTTTTGTTTCAAAAATGATATTATTGTGTAAAACTTACATAAATAAAAAAAGTATATATATTAGGTATCGCCGCGTCCGTATCGACCGGCTCTATAAAAATATCACATGACCTAACCCCTCAGATGAACACCGTAAAAAATAAAAACTGTGCTAAATAAACCATTTTGGGTCACCTTACATCACAAAAAGTGCAATAGCAAGCGATCAAAAAGTCATATGCAACCCAAAATAGTGCAAATCAAACCGTCATCTCATCCCGCAAAAAATTAGACCCTAACTAAGATAATCGCCCAAAAACTGAAAAAACTATGGCTCTCAGACTATGAAGACACTAAAACAGGATTTTTTTGTTTCAAAAATGAAATCATTGTGTAAAACTTACATAAATAATAAAATTGTATACATATTAGGTATCGCCCCATCTGTGACAACCTGCTCTATATAAATACCACATGATCTAACCTGTCAGATGAATGTTGTAAATAACAAACAAAAAAAACTGTGCCAAAAAAACTATTTCTTGTTACCTTGCTTCACAAAAAGTGTAATATAGAGCAACCAAAAATCCTATGTACCCTAAACTAGTACCAACAAAACTTCCACCCTATTCCGTAGTTTCTAAAATGGGGTCACTTTTTTGGAGTTTCTACTTTAGGGGTGCATCAGGGGGGTTTCAAATGGGACATGGTGTCAAAAAAAACAGTCTAGCAAAAAAAAAACGTATGGCATTCCTTTTCTTCTGCGCCCTGCCGTGTGCCCATACAGCAGTTTACAACCACCTTGAGGGATGTAGTTTCTAGAATGGGGTCATTTTTGGGTGGTTTCTATCATGTAAGCTTCACAAAGTGACTTCAGATCTGAACTGGTTTTTTTACTCAATTTTACCAGTGTCATGCCTTATAAATGGGGTTGGGACGATCAGTTGCGTTGTGGAGAAGTCAGGTGGATACACAGCTGATAGTCCTACTGAATAGACTGTTAGAATTTGTATTATGGCAAGAAAAAAGCAGCTAAGTAAAGAAAAACGAGTGGCCATCATTACTTTAAGAAATGAAGGTCAGTCAGTCTGAAAAATTGGGAAAACTTTGAAAGTGTCCCCAAGTGCAGTCACAATAACCATCAAGCGCTACAAAGAAACTGTCTCACATGCGGACCGCCCCAGGAAAGGAAGACCAAGAGTCACCTCTGCTGCGGAGAATAAGTTCATCCGAGTCACCAGCCCCAGAAATTGCAGGTTAACAGCAGCTCAGATTAGAGACCAGGTCAATGCCACACAGAGTTCTAGCAGCAGACACATCTCTAGAACAACTGTTAAGAGGAGACTGTGTGAATCAGACCTTCATGGTAGAATATCTGCTAGGAAACCACTGCTAAGTACAGGCAACAAGCAGAATAGACTTGTTTGGGCTAAAGAACACAAGGAATGGACATTAGACCAGTGGAAATCTGTGCTTTGGTCTGATGAGTCCACATTTGAGATCTTTGGTTCCAACCACTGTGTCTTTGTGCGACGCAGAAAGGTGAACGGATGGACTCTACATGCCTGGTTCCCACCGTGAAGCATGGAGGAGAAGGTGTGATTGTGTGGGGGTGCTTTGCTGGTGACACTGTTGGGGATTTATTCAAAATTGAAGGCATGGCTACCACAGCATCTTGCAGCGGCATGCTATTCCATCCGGTTTGCGTTTAGTTGGACCATCATTTATTTTTCAACAGGACAATGACCCCAAACACACCTCCAGGCTGTGTAAGGGCTATTTGACCATGAAGAAGAGTGATGGGGTGCTGCGCCAGATGACCTGGCCTCCACAGTCACCGGACCTGAACCCAATCGAGATGGTTTGGGGTGAGCTGGACCGCAGAGTGAAGGCAAAAGGGCCAACAAGTGCTAAGCATCTCTGGGAACTCCTTCAAGACTGTTGGAAGACCATTTCAGGTGACTACCTCTTGAAGCTCATCAAGAGAATGCCAAGAGTGTGCAAAGCAGTAATCAAAGCAAAAGGTGGCTACTTTGAAGAACCTAGAATATGACATATTTTCAGTTGTTTCACACTTTTTTGTTATGTATATAATTCCACATGTGTTAATTCATAGTTTTGATGCCTTCAATGTGAATCTACAATTTTCAGTAATGAAAATAAAGAAAACTCTTTGAATGAGAAGGTGTGTCCAAACTTTTGGTCTGTACTGTATCTTCAGAAATAAACAGCTCAGGAACGGCTCCAGTAAATAAGGTTACAAGCTGCTGGGGTCTACACCCCGGTCATAAGGAGCGAGCGGGAGATGCCGCCGGCCGTGCTGAGGGGAAACAGGAGCAGCCAGTGCCAGTGACTGTCGAGATGTGGAACTGAGAGGAACGGCGACCACCGTGAAACAACTGGAAGAACGGAAGGTGACTCTAAGCAAGGTGAAGATAGGTGGCTGTGTCTTCGCCATTAACCACACTATTAAATAATGCAGCTGCCAGCTGATATCCTGTCTAAATACCGTACATGGGCTTCAGACACACCACCTCAGCCACTTAAACCGTATGTTTGCGCGCAAGCCGCCCACACTCCAGCAGCGTGCAGCTTTGCTGTACGCTCCGAGTCTGCCTCCTCCACTTCCGGCCAGTAGGTCTAGTCAGAACTGCCGTCCAGACTGCAGGACCACTTCCTCTCTGCCTCTGGCTGCCCCCTATCGCACCGCCACTTAAATTTTTTATTTAAAAAATCCACAGCAGGCAGCCCAGGCCCCCATAGCCATTGCTATGGCGATCCCTACGCCACTGTATATACACTCACCTAAAGAATTATTAGGAACACCTGTTTTATTTCTCATTAATGCGATTATCTAGTCAACCAATCACATGGCAGTTGCTTCAATGCATGTAGGGTTGTGGTTCTGGTCAAGACAATCTCCTGAACTCCAAACTGAATGTCAGAATGGGAAAGAAAGGTGATTTAAGCAATTTTGAGCGTGGCATGGTTGTTGGTGCCAGACGGGCCAGTCTGAGTATTTCACAATCTGCTCAGTTACTGGGATTTTCACGCACAACTATTTCTAGGGTTTACAAAGAATGGTGTGAAAAGGGAAAAACATCCAGTATGCGGCAGTCCTGTGGGCAAAAATGCCGTGTTGGTGCTAGAGGTCAGAGGAGAATGGGCCGACTGATTCAAGCTGATAGAAGAGCAACGTTGACTGAAATAACCACTCGTTACAACCGAGGTATGCAGCAAAGCATTTGTGAAGCCACAACACGCACAACCTTGAGGTGGATGGGCTACAACAGCAGAAGACCCCACCGGGTACCTCTCATCTCCACTACAAATAGGAAAAAGAGGCTACAATTTGCACGAGCTCACCAAAATTGGACTGTTGAAGACTGGAAAAATGTTGCCTGGTCTGATGAGTCTCGATTTCTGTTGAGACATTCAAATGGTAGAGTCCGAATTTGGCGTAAACAGAATGAGAACATGTATCCATCATGCCTTGTTACCACTGTGTAGGCTGGTGGTGGTGGTGTAATGGTGTGGGGGATGTTTTCTGGGCACACTTTAGGCCCCTTAGTGCCAATTGGCCATCGTTTAAATGCCATGGGCTACCTGAGCATTGTTTCTTACCATGTCCATCCCTTCATGACCACCATGTACCCATCCTCTGATGGCTACTTCCAGCAGGATAATGCACCATGTCACAAAGCTCAAATCATTTCAAATTGGTTTCTTGAACATGACAATGAGTTCACTGTACTAAAATGGCCCCCACAGTCACCAGATCTCAACCCAATAGAGCATCTTTGGGATGTGGTGGAACGGGAGCTTCGTGCCCTGGATGTGCATCCCTCAAATCTCCATCAACTGCAAGATGCTATCCTATCAATATGGGCCAACATTTCTAAAGAATGCTATCAGCACCTTGTTGAATCAATGCCACGTAGAATTAAGGCAGTTCTGAAAGCAAAAGGGGGTCCAACACTGTATTAGTATGGTGTTCCTAATAATTATTTAGGTGAGTGTATATATATATATATATATATATATACATATATACACACACACAGGCTGAAAAGGAGGGTGGGAATAAATCCTGGATGCTGTCATGGGCTCATGTAAAAGTGATTACCAGTGAGTATAATCTTAAATCTCCCTTACGCCTATGACCGCACCCTTGAGAGACAACTAGAATAGTAACTAGCTTAAAGAGGACCTTTCACTCGTATACAAACTAAAAACTAACTCTATCTGTGGGCAGAGCGGCGCCCAGGGGTCCCCCTGCACTTACTAGTATGCCTGGGCGCCGCTCCGTTCGCCCGGTATAGGCTCTGGTGTCTCAGCTCCGTCTGTTGTATTGGACTGATTTTTTGTAGGAGGCGTGTCCCTTGCTGCAGTGCTGGCCAATCGCAGCGCACAGCTCATAGCCAGGAATAATAGCCAGGATCGGAACATAAGGAATAATTAGGGAAAAAAATGTCTGCGGCTAAGGACATATGATTTTTTTAATCTGGTCCCTCCTTGCCTGTTTAGGTAGGATACCACTGTGGCGCTGTCTGAGAAGATCTTTATTCCCTTTCCTTGTATTATGGGTAGGAAATCTCTTAAGGCAAATACTGTAGAACCGCTCTGAGCGCTCTCATATTCTGTGAGTCCTGACTCTATTGAGCTCCATACCCCCTGTTAACCCCCTACCCGGTCGGACTGGCATCTGTGGTAATGGTTATCTGCTCCTATAGATCCCAAGAGAGGCCCTGAGACAGATTTGAAGGTTTCAGCCACCAGGTTAAGGATTGTATCACCTGAGGGGTGAGAGGAAGTGGGGAATCCAATGAGGATAGTGATACCTGCCACTCTTTTAGAATCTGCCATTGAAGTGTTCTGGAGTGAAAAATGGCCCAATTGACTGCGGGTATTGTGGAGGTCATTTTGCCTAATACTGCCATTCCTGTCTGATGGTTTCGATCTTTTGAGGCTACCAGGGACCGCACATCTTCTCTTAATTGAGATATCTTGTGCTGAGGAAGGATACAACATAGGTTCACCAAATCCAGAATCAGTCCTAGAAATACACAACTTTGGGAAGGGGTCAGTTTTGACTTTCCCCAGTTTATCTGCCATCCTAGTTTTGTCAAAGTTTCGAATACTTCTAGAAGATGAGGTTAAAAGGTTTTTGTAATCTGCCACCACTAGAAGATCGTCCAAATAAGGAATAACCAGAATGTCTCTTTCCCTTATGTGGGCCATAACCTCTGCCATCAACTTTGTAAAGAGTCTGGGGGCCTGAGATATTCCAAACGGAAGTGCTCTGTATTGCAAATGATGAACTTGGCCTTCCATGAAAACTGCCACTCTGAGATATTTTTGGAAATCTGCATGAATTGGGATGTGATAATAGGCATATTTTATGTCTATGGTGGCCATGACACAGTCTTTGAATAGATGTTTTATTGTAGACTGTACAGATTTCCATTCAGTATTTTTAGTATTTCAGGAATGAATTTAAGTCTCTCAGGTTTATAATCATTCTGAATGATCCATCTGGCTTGGGTACAATGAAATGGAAAGAATAAAACCCCCTCCCCTTCTGGAACAGGAACCTTTTTCTTTAGAAAGGAATTTCTTGTTTTAGTGCTAGCTAGCTAGGTTTCTTGTAGAATTTTGAAGAAGATAAGATTTGTAATTTTTAATCTTTCCGGTGGGGGCAGAGACAAACTCTAGACGGAACCAGTCTTTTATAATACCAATAATCCACAAGCTTGACAAGATTTTTACCCAAGCCAGAGAAAAGAGAGAAAGTCTTTCCCCCCACGGGACAGAAACTGTCATTGTTGACCAGCCTTGGGCCCTGAAGTGGACTGAGAATTTAAGAGAAATCCTTTATCCTTCCTACTTCTGGTTTCTTGTCTAAAATTCTCTTTTGTCTCTATTGAAAAATTTTTTGTTTCTGCGAAAAAACTGTTGTCTTTTGGGAGGTCTGGAGACAGGAAACCTCTTTTTCCTGTCTCTCAGAGGGCTTCTCTAAATGGTCATCCAAAACCGGTCCAAAGAGTTAATCTCCCTGGCACGGAATAGAGCAAAGTTTATTCTTTGAGCCTGTGTCACCAGATCAACCCTTAAGCCAAATAGCTCTTCTTGCAGAATTAGACAGGGCTGCTAGCCTCGCATTTAATTTTAATGCATCCACAGAAGCATCTGAGATGAAGTCCACTGCTAGTAATTGGTCTCTGGAGGTTTTATTCTCGATATGGGACTCCAGTTCTACCTGGCATTAGAGGTAGTGGCAATATTCGGTTTAAATGCCTGGGTAGAGGCTTCCCATGCTTTTTCCAGGTAAACTTCTGCTCGTCTATCCATAGGATCCTTTAAAGTACCGAGATCCTCAAATGGCAAAGCAGATTTTTTAGACATCTTGGTGATTGGGATGTTCAATTTAGGAGGCCTATCCCAGCAGGGACTCCGCCTCAACCAAAGGGTATTTTCTTTTAACATTTTTGGGAATAAAAAATTGTCAGGTTCTTTTCCATTCTTTTTGAATAAAAAATGTTAGGTTTTCATTTAATGGAAAAACTCTTGATCTTTTGTCCCCCACATCACCAAACATTATATCTGGGACAGACTTCTATTTTTTAGATTCATCCACTTTCATAGTGGCTCTAATAGCCTTCAGCAGAGATTCCGTATCCACAGGGGAAAATAAAGGTCTACCCGTGGTTTCTTCATCCGAAGAAGAGTTTTAAAACTTCTAGGATTTCTCCTTGGTCATTCTCGTCTGAAGAATATGAATCAGATATATAATCAAGGCCCCGCACCTCCTGAACACCACCAGAAGGATTCAACAGTGTCGCCCTGAAACACCAGCCCTGATGAAGCATCCAGGACCTAGAAGGAAAGGCCTCATACTTTGCAGGCGGCTCCTAGTGGAGACTTACTGCCGTACCAGATGTGTCTCAGGGGCTCCTGCAGCCTAAAGCTAGCTCTCCACAGAAAAAAATAAAAATTCTATCCATAGGACAGGAAACTGAGGTATAGGGGCAGAAGCCCCTCAAGAGCTCTCCCCAAAAGTTCCTGTTCTGGATGGAGGCAGTCTCAAGGATGCTGTCATGGGCGTAAGGGAAATAACATATCTCTGACAGAACGGACTAAATTTCTGCATGTCACCATAGTGCCCCCCAGTATTAAGGCCCCCATAGTAGTATTTGTCCTCTAAAATAGTGGCCCAAGTATTAATGCCCCCTTCCCCACTTTGTGCAAATAAAAAAAAAAACTCCTCATCCATTTGATCACACAGCAGGGAATACTTGCTATTTACTGGATGTATAAGACAGGACCTGCGCTCTGGTGTGATGCATTTCGCAAGTCCTGCTGCTTCCAGTCTAGAGTACACTCACTACTTGCAGAGCAGCATGTAGGTGCAAAGGACCCGTAAAACATCATTACGCTGGAGCACTGGTCCTTTCCATACATTGAATAGTGCTCGCTCTCTGCTGGGCGATTCAAATGGATGGTCAGATTTTTTATTTTTTTGCAGATAGGGAAAGTGGGAAAGGCTGTTTCAACGAGTGCTCCAAAATGGAAGTACTCATTAGTAATAGGTACCGCAACCAAAGTACTGACAGTGCAGCCACAGAAATAAATAGAGTTGCAGTGCAATTCGCTGCAATCTCAGAATTGCAAAAAATCCAGCAGTGTGCAGTGCAGCCCCAGCCTAACAATGTGAACACACTATTCCTGGCTGTGACTGCTGCAATTCAGCAGATCACAGCCAGGGATCAGAAACCCCTGAGAAACACGGCCGTCTCCTCCCTGTACACATTGGTATGGATTAGCATACAGGATGGGAAACCAGTATGGGGGCACAGCAGCCAAACGGAGCAGCCCATCTGAAAAAAAAATAAGCGATATCACGCCTCAATATGACCTAGTGCCAGATACTTGCATTGTAATGTCAGGACCAGTGAAAGGTCCGCTTTAAAGGTTCCGACTTAAATATATTTTTTCAAATCGAGACTGGCTAATTGCTTAAATACTGCTAAGTGCATAATATATCCATAGATGACTCCACACAGGATGATGAAACTACATTTTTATTAACTCTGTCAAATTAAGAGTTGGCATTTGGTCCCTTCTTCTTGCCAAAGGTGGGAACCACATTGACAAAACGCCTGTTGTACTGCATGCGCCTTTTTGCCCTGCCAGTCTTCTTTTTCTTCTTCTCTTGCTTGGCCACCTGCAACAGACAATATGATGACACCACTTGTGGAGGAATACACCCAAATACATAGGCAGCTTTGTGTTCCCACGTCTCTCACGGTGCTGGATCCGCTCTCACCCCTTTGGCCCTGCATGGTATGGCTTAGCCTGCCGTTCAGAGACAATATGCAGTCCACACCCTAGACTACGTCAATAATCGGCCATGGTTGAATTCTAATACATACCTTTGGAGTCTGGCCTCGTACTTTTCCAGCACGAGCTAGAGAACCATGGACTTTACCTGTTGATGGAAAACATTTCTATGTTATAGGACATATATAAAATAAAATGAATATAAGGCGGTAGCCCTCTTATTTAAAGGGGTTGTCTGATATTGATGGCCTATCTTCAGGATACATCACGAGTATCTCATCGGTAAGGGTCCGACTCCTAGCACCTCCCACAATCAGCTGTATGAAGAGGCTGCAGCGCTCCAATGATGACTGCACTCTCCTCAGCTTATCAAGCACAGCGCCATACATTGTTTAGTGGCCTTCATGGGTATTGCAGGTCAGTTTCATACTTTAATGTGACCGAGCTGCACCTAAGCCATGTGACTGACCTCACCGGCCTAGAAAGAGACTGCAGCCTCTTCAAACAGCAGATCGACGGAGGCCCTGGGAGTCAGACCCCCACTGAGCAGATACTGATGACCTATTCTGAGCATAGGCCATCAAAATCCCAGACAACATCTAATAAATTTGTGAGCAAGAAAAATGCAAGTGAAAAGTACAAACCTCCCAAAAGACGAGCGGCTACATCCAATGTGCTGAGTTCACACACTCCACTTTGGACTAAGGTGGCTTCATCGGAGAGAGGGGTACCGGCAAGTAGAATAACCTGATCTTCAGAGGAAATTCCCTCAAGGGAGGAGATGTGAGCCTGAACAAATAAAGAACAAGTTTAGGTTAATTGTAACTGCAGGTATGACTAGAACATACAGGTAACATTGGGCAGGTTGTGCTAGTAAGATACCGCAAACACCTCTACTGGGCAAGTCCTGTATCCGATGTGTCCTGCACAAGAATCCCGCTCCATGTGTGCACGCGATTCCCTGTTATGGACGCTGCTCGTTTCGCAGAAGCGCATGGAATGACTTATAATGCTGTGCGTCTCAAAATGGCCTTACTTACAGAATTAGGGCTCATGGACACAACCAAGAGCAGCAGCGTGCATATGTGACTATGGTCCCCATTTGACTCACTGGCCAGTGACCCAGCAAGGGGATAAATCTTAACGGGACCAGCACATTAGGCTCTAAAGGTTTTCTCACCTTAGACACTTATGGCTTATCTGCAGCGTACACGTCTGAAAGGTGTGGGCCACGCATCTACCTCTACCACAGCAGCTCTCCATCATACCTCGTAAGGTGGCCTCTGGTCACCACATTCAGGGAGGGATGAATGGCTGGGTGGTTACAATTGTGCTGCGCTGTCCCTGTCCACTTCTATGGGAGTCATGAGAATAGCTGAGCATGCTCAGAGGCTGCACACTGTCAGTCTGAAGGCAATAATCAGTGGCTGCCTCATGAGGCGGGGGCTCCAAGTAGGGCTGCATGAAATGCACAGCTAAAAGATAGGGCGAGATTCTCTCTAAGAGTACCGTCACACTCTGCTGTTTTTGCGCACAGATGGTCATGCAAAAAAGTGCAAGCAAAGTGTATGTTTAACAAATATGTCCATTTTGCTTTTTTCTCTGTGTGGATTTGGAAGTCTTCAGCAAGTCAACTGTGTGAATTTATGTGCATGTCACCCTTTGCATCCTGCAACAAAAACTACAAGTAACAACCTGCTTGTGGTGCGGCTACACTGAGAAATCCGCACGAAGATATGTTTGCAATTTGTTTTCAAACCTGTACCTACGGCTGGAATCTTTTTTTTTATAAATTCCAAAGCCACAAGTAAATGGGGGAAAAAAATATATAACAGAAGGGGCTCATGCACACAAATGTATTTTCCATATCTGTTCCGTTTCTTTTGCGGAACCATTCATTTCAATGGGTCCACAAAAAAAAAAAAGTTACTCCGTATGCTTTCCACAAAAAATAAATAAATAGAACATGTCCTAATATTGTCCGTTTTACAGACAAAGATAGGACTGTTCTATTAGGGGCCAGCTGTTCAGAAAAATACTGAATGCACACGAACATAATCCATATTTTTTGCGGACCGCAAAATACATACGGTCGTGTGCATGAGCCCAAAGACTGAGAAGTTTCCCATTGCTAGGACCTATACGGAGACATATCTGACAGGTCTTCAGCTCTTACCTTGATCTGGGCAACAGTCTCCTGGCCAGAGACCTCAAGGGTGTGCAGACTCTGCGCTCTCACAAAAAGCTGCATGGTTTCAGCTGCAACAAGGGAAAAGGATCAAAGTCATACAGCAACTGGAGCTTACATGGTACTTCATCTATAACGCCATAGTATTCCAACATTTACAGGCAGGGGACGAGCTGATTGAAGAGGCTACCCCATGAAAGTGATAAAGATGAGATCACAAGTAATGAGACTGCTGGGACTTGATGCAATCCCAAGAACAAAGAGTCCTGAGCCTCGCTAAATGGAGCAATAGTCTGCATGTTGGTTCAGTTGTATGGGGCTCCATCACCCCCATAGTAATGAATTGCGCAAAAGGCACTACCTACTGGTCCATCCTGAGAAGAGATTCCCCCCTCACTCATCAGGATCTTAGGGAGCCCCAGTGGTCTGACCCCCCTCCATCAGGATCTTAGGGAGCCGCAGTGACCAGCTATGCCATGTCTGTAGGACAGGTGGTAAATAGTCGTGATATTCGTGGACTGTGGGCCCCCCTCACAGGCGACTGCTTCCGCCCTCTTGGGTACAGGGAGAAAGCTGTCTATCAGCAGGAGCTCATGAACACAAGGACTCCAGCAATCAGGACTGTAAGAGACCCGGGTAAGTAATCAGGGCCTGTCACTAGTTCATGCAGGACCGGGTCAGACCTGCACATGTTAAGGCTTTGGGTGATATAATACGTGCACTGTCACACGGGCCAGCACCACAAGGCTGCAGTGACCAGGTCACCTAATGGCTGATGGACACCTTTAGGGTATGTTCACATGACAGATTGTTAAAAAACCAGCACGTAACATGTGCCTTTTTCTTAAACCTGTGGGTGTTTTTTTCTTCAATACAAAACTGCATTTTCACCTTGCGGTTTTTGGCGCAGATTAGTACCGAACTGCATCTCCCATTAAAAATGAATGGCAAGTGTCAAAAAGCACTAAGGGCCCTTTCAGACGAGCGAGTTGCGCACTCCGGACCTGCAGTGTGAGTATGCGGCAGCACCCGTCCTGACCTCCCAGCACTGACAGGGTCACATTGCATCATGTTGGATTTATGATGCTATGTAACCCTTAGAGGTCTGGAATGTATTAGATGACACTGACATAATGCTGTCAGTGTTATCCAATACACTACAGAACTGTAAGGGTTACATAGCATCATGAATCAATATAATGCTACGCGACCGCGGCAGTACTGGGAGGTCAGGACAGTCGCTGCCAGTCCGGAGCATGCAACTTGATCGTCTGAAAGGGGCCTTAGTGCTTTTTGACACTTGCCATTCATTCCAATGGGCGATTCAGCGCAGACGCTGATAGGGCATGTTGCTTCTTTTCTCTATACGTGCCGCTTCCCATTGAGGTGAATGGGAGGTGCATTTTAGAGCCCAAAAAACTAAACAAGTCAGATGCCCATCAGATAACCCCAATGGCACACGTTACTCAGAGATAAACCCCTGCTAGACGTGTCCGGCAGCAGCTCCCCACCTCTCGCTCAGGACACATGCATGCTTGGCCAAGCTGAGCATGTGTATGACCCCTCTGCAGGATCCCCCAGACACCAAAGTCACACTACAACCCTCAGCATTACACGACCAATGCCCCCCACATCAATAGATCCAAGATCTCCTAAGGGGGTTTTCTATAGCCTTGTACTGTCCCCAGTATAAAGGGCCATCACAGGAGTCTGCAGCTTTGACAGATGTGATGTCTAGTTGAAGATATGAGCAGGTTTCTAATAAACCCCTGTTCAGACGTGGCGGTAACAGCAGAGGAAACCGCGAAGTCAAACAAGCAGAACGAGGAGGGTGGATGCTCCCTGGACACAGACCAGCCCCGGGGACACGCACCATCACCGCACACGTGTGGCGGATCACGGCGGAGATGGAGGAGAGGAGCCCCCGCAGACGCTCAGCCAGCCGGAGCCCGCCTCACCCCGGCCACACGAAGCCCTCCCGGCCAGCAAACCCCCTACAAGCCCCGATCCCTCACCGGCCGCTCCGCGTCTCGCAAAATGGAGGAAAGGAAAGAGGAGGAGAAAAGAGCGCGCACGTATCTTAAAGGCAAAACGTGGGCGCGCACGTACCCCCGTGTGACGTCGAGCTTTGACGTTGACCGCCATGTTGGTGCTCTCACTCAGGTGTCCATGTTGGTACACCTACTGACACGGGAGCTGAGGAAAGATGGCTGCCCCCATGTTGAGAAGGACGGCGTTAGGAGTCCTCAGTGCATTTACCAAGCTGCAGGTAGCGGATTAACCCGTTCTCCAGACGATTAGCCGGTTTATGAGAAGCGTGTACTTATATATGTGTATATGTGATCTGTAGTGGCTCAGCGTGCACTATATGGACAGAAGCTGTCAGCACGATTCTGGACATAGTGCTGCACATATGCCCCCCCCCCCCCCCCCCCCGTTTCTCCGCTGTCAGCGATTAACCCTATGAAGGTTTTTTCCCATTTAAATTTTTCACTCCCTACTATTCTGGGGCCATAACTTTTTTATTTTTCTGTTTACGTAGCCGTACGAAGACTAGTTTTTTGTATGACAAGTTGCACTTTCTAAGGCTAGAACGATGACATGTGTCGCGCGGCATTGATGTCGCACGATAACTTTTATAATGATAGTCTGTGGCAGAAAAGTCCATTTTGGATGGTTTTTTTTGCGACACCGTAGACTATCAATATAAAAATTGTTGCGCAACAAAATGTTGCCGTGTAGCCCTAGCCTGATTCCACCATTTAATGTTGCATACGATGTAGTCGGGAGGTGGAAACTAATTCCAAGTGGGGTGAAATTGGAAAAAGCACAATTCTGCAACTGTTTTATGGGTTTTGTTTTTACAGCGTTCCATATACGGTAAAACTGAGCAGTTACTTTCATGCTCCAGGTTAGTACAATTATGGGATACCACATATGTATAGTTTTTCTTGAGTTTTTATGCTGGAAAAAAACCTAAAAAAATATATATATATCGCCATATTCTGACCGCTATAACTTGTATGGAGCTTTTTCAAGGCTCATTTTTTTGCAGGACGATCTGTACTTCTCTACAATAAATAGAAATCAGCCCGCGCTCACTAGTAGGCCCCGATCACTTGTTGTGGGTACTGGTTCTGATATCAGTTGATGCTAGTTTTAATATTAATATTCCAAACCCACTGATACCTATTGTGCCAACTGCAATAGAAGTAGAAGTAAGACTCCTGGAGAGAAGCTTCTGGGCCTTATTCCGATACGTACATTTCTCTACGACAGTCCCTTATTTCTATTCGTAGCGATCCTGTAGTTCAGTCCTGCCAATGAGCTCCGATGCTCAATCCTGCTTGCTTGCTCTTTCGACTTCGGCACCGGGCAATACCTCGGCCGACGGCGTTCGCTCGTGACTTAGAAGTCAGAACGCGCTTCCTGAAGTGTTGGTGTGAAGTCACACATGTTCGGCAGCCTCTGGGAACCAGAAAAAACCCAACGCGTTTCAGAGAACCCGGTCAGGGATACTGGTCCTTCTATCTATTGTATATTCACCACAGGGCAGGTGACTTTTATTACAACCCAGCAGCTGCACAGAAGCCAATAGGACAATTATATTTATATATAAAAGGATCTTTACGGATAGGATATTTGCTACAGCACACTCAAAATATTAAGGAGCGCAGCAGTGGAACATTATTTAAGTTGTGTGACTTGATCTGTACTTTTCATTGATAACATTTTGGGGTGTATATGGCTTTTTGATCACTTTTTACTTAATTTTTTGTGTGGGAAAAGAAGCAACCAAAAACCCACAAATCAGCCATTTTGACTTTGTATCTCCATTTCACCATCTTTCATATGGGATATTTTTATATTTTAACAGTATGGCCATTATGTGTATTTTTATGTTTGTTTTTTTAAATTTTCATTTTGGTGAAAGGAGGGTGATTTGAATTTTTATATATTTGTATTTTTAAAAAACGTTTTTTTTTTTTACACTTTTTATAGTTCGGGAACTATAAGAAGCAATTATTAGATTGTGTCTTTCGTATACTCCAATGAGTCTATGGGAATTATCCTGTGTGCCTATGGAGCCCGGCCACAGGAACTTATGTACAACAGTCTCCTGTCACACAGGAGGACAGGGGCTGCCGCACACACAGTCCGGCTCCGGAGAACATATGGAAGCATGCACTTCCTGGTTTTAAGGCGTTCAGATGCTGTGGTCACGTTTGACCACAGCATCTTAAAGGGTTAAAAGTCTGCAACCAGCATTACCGCTGGTCGTGGACATTAGCCACAGGTGTTAGCTGTATGAAACAGCAGGCACCCAGTGGCTATGGTGCCCACTATTCTCGTGAGCGGGAACTTTTGTTAAAGTTCTGGCTGGCTCTGTACATATATGGAGCTGGTCGGGAAGGGTTTAAAGCTGTCTTGAAATACATTGTCAGGACTGCGGTGCATGCGCACAGGACTCCTCTCCATATGGTAGAACGGCACAGTGGTCCGGACTGTGTTTTTCAGTGCAGCTTTTATTGCTGACAGCGCAGAAACGGGGACAGTAGGGACATAGAACGTTGTGATCTGGACTCCTTAGGCTACTTTCACACTTGCGTTCGGAGCGGATCCGTCTGGTATCTGCACAGACGGATCCGCACCTATAATGCAAACGCTTAGATCCGTTCAGAACGGATCCGTTTGCATTACCATGAACAAAAAAAAAAATTTATTTTTTTATTTTTTTTTTTTCATGGTAATGCAAACGTATCCGTTTTGACTTTACATTGAAAGTCAATGGGGGACGGATCCGTTTGAAAATTGAGCCATATAGTGTCAAATTCAAACGGATCCGTCCCCATTGACTTCCATTGTAAGTCTGGACGGATCCGTTTGCCTCCGCACGGCCAAATGGACACCCGAACGTTCAGGTGTCCGCCTGCTGAGCGGAGCCCAAACGCTGCCAGACTGATGCATTCTGAGCGGATCCGCATCCACTCAGAATGCATTAGGGCTGGACGGATCCGTTCGGGGCCGCTTGTGAGAGCCTTCAAAGTGTGAAAGTAGCCTTACCTGCAGTATTACTTTAGATCAGGGGCCACATGCAGCCCCCAAGCATTTGGTAATAGATGTATGTCCGTCTTGTAGCTGCTCACATGTATCTTCCATGTATTCTGCCATTTGCTGGGAGTCCTAGAAGTGTAACTGGACATTTATAGTGTATACTGTATGTTCAATATGCCCTAAAAATAGTATTTCAGTTGGTAATACCCCTTAAAGTTTTTTTTTTCGGCCCTTGGAATTGGTTCAGGCTGACAATGTGGCCCCCAACCAGAAAAAGCTCTGCACCCCCGCTTCAGATAATAGTCCAAAATCAGAGTGATAGATCCCCCTTAGGCCTATTTCACACGAGCGTGACGGATTAGGTCCGGATGCGTTCAGTGAAACTCGCACCATTTTGCAAGAAAGTTCAGTCAGTTTTGTCTGCGATCGTGTTCAGTTTTTTCCACGTGGGTGCAGTGTGCTTTGATGCTTTTTTCACGCGCGTGATACAAAACTGAAGGTTTACAAACAACGGCCTCATGCACACCACCGTTGTGTGCATCCGCGTCCGTTCCGTCATTTTTCAAAGTTTAGCGGAGGTCCCATTTATTTCTATGGAGCTGTGAAAAAAAACTGATAGTCCTCCGTTTTTTCTCCGCGTCCGTCAAAAAATATAACCTGTCCTATTCTTGTCAGTGGAAAACGGAGGACGGACCCATTCAAGTCAATGGGTCTGTCAAAAAAAAAAAAAAACGATGCACAACTGGTATGTCATCCGTGTCCGCGTCAGTTTTTTTTTCTACAAGACCTTGGTGCTGACACTTTTCACGAACCTTCTTTTTTTTCCCCGTCAGACAAAAAAAAAGGAAGACACAAGGAAACACAACTGACAGTCGTGTGCATGAGGCCAACATCTCCTAGCAACCATCAGTGAAAAACGCATTGCATCCGCACTTGTTTCACTGAAGCCCCATTCACTTCTATGGGGCCAGGGCTGCGTTTTTCACGCAATGCCGAACTGATGTGTGAAAAAACCGCTCATGTACACAGACGCATTGAAATGAATGGGTCAGGATTCAGTGCGGGTGCTATGCGTTCACGTCACGCATTGTACCCGCGCTGAAAATTCGCTCATGTGAAAGGGGCCTTAAAAGGAGTCTGTCACCAACTTCAGTCATGGCAGGCTGGTAACACCACATTGTAGGTCTCACACAGATAACACATAGTACCTTATTTTGCCTCTTCTGTGGCTGCAGTTTTCCAAAAATGAAGTTTAAACCATATGCAAATAGGGTTTGCTGCTCCAAGTGCCCAGGGCCCCCTAGCGTTACTCGGCTGTATCGCAGTTGGCGTGCCCAGTATCCATGTGCCTGTCTGGCACGGCTTGCACAGTCTGTGTACAATACCCACTGCCGGCAGCGGCATCATACAGCTTAAGGCCTCATGCACACGGCAAATTGCGGTCTCCAATACACAACATCCGTGCGGATTCCGCAGACAGATCCAGACCAATTCAACTTGAATGGGTCCGTGATCCGTCCGCACTGCAAAAAAATAGAACATGTTCTACTATTTTGCGGTGCGGAGGCACTGAGAGAACCCCCACGGAAGCACTCCATAGTGCAGGGGTTGGGTTTTTTGTACGTAGTGCTGAAGCGCTCGCTGTGCCGGGCCGTACGGGAAAGTAATATAACACAAATATGTGACATAAGCCAGGCACTTACTAGCTACGTTCTGTGCGGTGCAGATACATTGCATGCAGATTTCAAGAAGGAATTGGGCTCCATTCACATGACATTGTCCCTTTACAGGAAAATCACCCAAAAGGACGCCACACATTCTTGTAGGGCGACTGTATCGCAGCAGACTACATACCTGCTCCGTGATGCCTCCTCTGGGTCCATATGGCTCCTCTATGGATGCACCACCTTTTGGTTTGACAGATTTCTTAATTTCACCATAAAGACGAATGACTAAGAATAGGTACTTACCTTTTACGTACATTTTTATTGTTATCATTATTTCTTTTTTATTGAAGCGGTCGTGCAGTGGGTCGGCTGCCAGCGCAACATCCCCGTACCCAGGTATTATAGAATCTCATGAAGAGTTTCATTTTGTGGAGCGTCTCATACCACCAACACGGGTGCCCCAACCACCAAAGCATACAGGAGTAACCCCATCTGGATGGATCCCCCCTAAAGGTTTGTGTACAGCAGTTTACAATGAGGATGCATCGTCTTGGCTAGATCACTATATGGTTGACCGGGTGAAAATGACTCTCCTGCCACGGATAGGTCATCAATATCATATAGGTGGGGTCCAACACCCTGTTCGGGCAGCTGCAGCTTAGGAGACTACAGTGTATGGAGCCCACTGTGTAGTGGCTGTGATGGTGTACCGCAGCGCAGCCGCACCGCAGAGTACGGAGCCTTCTGATTCTGCTCCATACGCTGTATAGTTTCCAGCATTGCTGCTGCTCGGAATAGCTGATCAGTGGGGGTGCCGAGTGTCGGACCTCCACCGATCTAATACTATCGACCTATTCTGAGGAGCGGTCATTAATATCTGAAGCTTGGGGGTTGTATGAAAGTAGAAAAAAAAATATATATATATATATATATATATCTACTCTTTTTTTTATTTTTTATTTTATTTTTTTAATGGAATCAGTGCTACTCGAGTGCGGGGGAACGAACATGAGATCCACACAAATTTCGGTGCGGATTTATGTGCATTTGTGCATCATATCCATACCTAAATCCACAATTTCTTAAAGTGTTTTTTGATGCGGTTTGGCCGCAGATTTAGCCCTTCATTGGAAATCCGCAGTATAAAACAGCAAACATTATTTGGAAATCCGCATGACGGGTCAATTTCCGGACAGAAAAATCTGCAACGTGTACTTGAGATTTGTGTAATCTCATATACTTTGCTGGTAATGTTCTACGCTGCGGTTTTTCCAGACTGGAATCCACGTGCAAAAACAGGCCTCATGCAGACGTCCGTGGAACACGGTCCATGAGATACCGGACTGGCATTGGAGGAGCGCACGGCGTCATTGGAGTCCGGTATCTCACAAACCGTGTTCCACGGACGTCTGCATGAGGCTTTCTAGGTACTGCTGCAGGACAGGTGCAGCTTCCCCTTGCAAAATCAGTGCTAGGTGTTTTGGAAGTCGGCCCCACTGCGGTCAGCTGTGCTGCAATTAAATGGGGTTGTTCGATTTTGAAAAAATGCTGCAGATATTATAAAATAAAAACCGACACCTCTGCCAAAGTAGTGTAGATGCTCCAGTGGTCCCGAGCATGGCCACTGAATGACTGCCATCCACACCACTTTGATCATATGCGCTGCATTAGTGGAGGGCTGAAGAGGGGAGTAATGTGGATTAAAAAAAAAATATAGTAACACTTGTTATTTGCGTCTTGTGTTCTAAAAAAACCAGACACACCGCCAGATCTTCCATACATTGTGAGGCGCTCCCGGATGCACAATATTCCAGTGTACAAAGACATCACCCATGGTAATCGGCACATGACAGTTATCCGGAAGATTGAAGGAGACATATGGGTGAGTGTTGTCTGAATAGTGTCCAATTATTGCATGTACAGGGGCTGTGCGGGTCACTAAATACCGCTAGGCCACGATCACCCTGGAGAACTGCTGCTAGCCATTGAATTCAATAGGCGCAAGTAACGTGTATAATGTAAAGGGTTTCTAGTTCCTAATAAGTCTATCTTTATAGACTTGAAAGAAAATGATTCATATATATTTTCCACTTATGGTTTAGTGAATGAAACTGTTGCTATGCCAGACAAACCTTAGGGGGCTGTTTATATGGTATGTTTTGCTGGCAGAAACCTTGCCAAAACCCTGATGGGCGGCCGTGCAGAATCCCCCCTTCCTTCCATTGTTTTCATTGAGAGGCTGTGGTTTTATGGCTGCAACTGCGCAAAAGACGGACAAGGCTGATTTTGCGCAGGAGCCCAGTGGCTTTTTAGTGCTAAATCCACATCAAATTCTGCCAGCAAAGGAACTGTGTGCATGGTCCCTAACTCTGTTTTTGCCATAGGTGGGGGTTCTAGTAGTCAGACGCCTGGTCATCAAAGGGGTTAGATAAACAGTGCAGTTCTTATTATTCAAGGATTAACCCTTCCCACCACTTATCCAGTCATATAAAAATAAATAGAACATTTAATACGAGCCACCCTCCGGGGCCGTTGGCTGACAATCCTCCACCTGCACAATTCAATAGAGGATCTCTGACATTTCAATCCACTCTCCTGGGTCGTTGGTTGATGATTCTCCACCTGCGCAATCCAGTGGAGAACCTCTGGAAGTCCCAATCCATTCTTCTGGGTCATTTGGTTGATAATTCTCCACCTGCGCAATTCAATAGAGGATCTCTGACATTCCCAATCCACCCTCTCCGGGGTTGTTTGGTTGATAAGTCCCCACCTGCGCAGTCCGCAACTGTCAGGGGCGAGATTCTAAATGGTAGACCTGCGCGCAAGCGGATCACAGCCGGACATCTTCCTCCTCGAATATCTCCGCACCCCCACCCTTCCTCCCTGGGCCACGCTCAGACACTCCCTCCCCGGAGAGGGTCAGTCTGGGGGGGGGGAGAGAATCATTGATTCAGGCCCTGACATGAATCCGAAGCAGTCTCCCATGATTGCGTCTAGGGTGGCCAGCAGTACTTGTCGTATGAATTGTCCCCTGCCAAGGTGGCCTAAGTACAATAACACTGGTATCGGTGCCGGGCATATATATGCCCCCTTCTGTAGGTGGCGGAATTGCATCTCCACTGGGTTCAGTACATTCCTTATGCATTAGCCCCTTCCATAGGTGGCGCGATTACATTTTCACTGGTTACATTGTGTGCGGTATGCATTACCCCCTTACTTAGGTGCAATAATTGCACTCCCACAGGGTACAGGACTCGCCGTATGCACTAGTTCCTGCCGTGGGCATTAACCCCCTTTCATAGGTGGAGTATTCCCTACCACTGGCTTAAGTACTTGCCGTATGCATTCCGCCTTCCTTAGGTAGAGTAATTGCACTGCCATTGCATACGATCCCGACTGTCACGCTGTCCTTTTCCATGGGTGGAGTGTTGCACTTCACCGTGCTTCCTGTTGCATTAACCCCTTCCACAAGTGATCCACTAGCAGGGAATAACTAGACATCTTGGGATGCTGCAATTCAACTACGCCACAGCTCTAGGTGCCTTCGCTTATTTCACAAGGGGGCGTGGCAACAGTCGGTACCCGCGGGTGCCTGGTACTCTTACTCTAGTGGTATACGGGCGCCGCCAGTGGATACGGTGGCAAATCCTTCTTTCTTTTGGCGCGGGTTTTGGGTGTGCTTATAACATCCTCTGTCTTCTCAGGGGGTTGCCTAGCATTACTTATGTGTCCCAGAGACCCCCCATCTCCATGAGCCTCCACCATTCCTGTCAGTCATGATATTGTCCGCTTCAATGCGTAGTGCGTACACCATTGCGCATATATGGTGAGTACGTTTCAGCGAGTCGAGTGTTCACTGACTCTGTATTCTCTACCCACCACTCCTCCTTCTCTAGGAAAGTGCTTATGCTGGCACTCTCCACAGGTGCAGCTTTGTCGCTAATGCTAGAGTTCGTAGTCGCTGCAGTGGGACATCACCCTCAGTTAGGGGTCATACCCTGACGCTAGCTTTGGCAGTTGCTCCTGTTCAGCGCCCTTCCAGGTAGAGTTTTTAAGTTAGCTCTACTTCTCTGGGGCAGTATGGTATGTAGCTTTTACGGATAGTCTTAGACCTCCCCCTCAGTTTTGCGCTGACTACTATTGTGGGAGTGGTATTTGCGTTACCACTGCATACTTCGGTTCTTACTGCACAGCTCATTCGTCAGGTGGTGGACTCTTCTAGCACAGAATTTGGTAGCCTCTGCTGGCGGCCCCCTCTGCTGTGGTATGGGGCTAGCGATACAGTGTGACTCCCCTTGCCTGACTTCCTCCTCAGGCGGAGTTTTTTTTGCACAGCCACTTAATCCTTGGCTACTTCTGTATAGTGCCGGTCTCGGATGGGGAATGGGCTTTAGACCTAGCCTATTCTTCTCCTGTCTTTTTCTTCCTCTGGCTCATGGTTCATAGCCACCCCGCAAGCCTTAGTAGCTCCTACGTTACTACCTTTCTCTCATCTGCATTTGCAGGGGGTATTCTTTTTGTGGCGCTCCGTTCCCGACTGGTGGGCTGTGGCGCCCACCACATCCTTCCTTCTACAGGGATTCCTTCCATTGGTCCCTGGTGTGCTAACGGTATCTACATGAAAGTTTCCCACCTTTCTCTCCCGAGCAAGAGATCCGGAAACATGCAACGTGGACGCCCTGATATCTCCTTCACAGGAGTTCTCCCTCCTTACTTGTTTTCCCCCCTCCCCCTCTTACCCAGGGTTCTACAGAGGATCAGGCTGGAGGGCATTCCGACAATCCTAATTGCTCCGGATTGGCCCCGTCACGCGTTGTACGCTGACCTTGTTCTCCCTTTAGGAGATGTCCCTTGGTCACTGCTACTCAGAGACGACCTTCTTTCTCAGGGTCCGGTCTTACATCAGCATTGAAGGTCTTTTTGTTTAACGGCGTGGCTATTGAATCCGCCATTCTGACTCGGAGAGAGTTTTCGACAGATGTCATGCGCACTATGATTCAGGCCAGGAAGCCTGCATCATCCAGGATCTATTATAGGACCTGGAGGTCCTTCCTGGGCTTCTGTCGAAGCCGGGACATCCTCTCACTGTTTGTTTTTTTTCTACAATCAGGGTTGGACCTTGGTTTAGCCCTTAGTTCCTTGATGGGTGAGGTGTTGGCGCTTCTATCCTAGGGGACACAGCTTTCCAGCGCCCCCTGGTGCCATGGAAACCTTACTTCAGGGAGTGGCACATAGGGTTACTCCTTTACCACCTTGGGATCTGAATATAGTTCTCTCAGCGCTACAGACTTCTCCCTTTGAGCCCTTGCTGGAGATCTCTCTCCGACTCCTGTCCTGGAAGGTAGTTTTTTCTTGTGGCTATCACATCCATCAGACAGGTGTCCCAGGTGGGGGCGCTCTTTTGCAGAGAACCCTTCATGGTTCTTCACAAGGATAAGGCGGTTCTTCGGCCCATTTCTTCTTCTCCCGAAGGTGGTCTCTGACTTCCATATCAATGAAGAAATTGTCCTTCCTTCACTGTCCCTCTCCTTCCCACCCTAGGGAAGGGAGTTACATCATTGTATGTTGTCAGGACTCCAGTCCCTTCCGGCGTACAGAACCCCTTTTGTCATCCGGAGGGTCCTCGCAAGGGATTGGCGGCCTGCAAGGTGGCAATTGCACAGTGGATCCGGTCTGCTAGTGCCGAAGCATACCGCGCCCGGAACAGGGTTCCGCCCTTAGGTGTCATGGCTCACTCCACCAGTGCCGTGGGCGCTTCTTCGGCTCGGAGGATCATGCTTCGGTTGCACAGCTGTGCAAGGCGGCTACGCGTCCTCCGTACACACATTCATAAATTCTACCAGGTGCATACTTATGCTTCGGCGGACGCTGCCTTGGGCCGCATGGTCTTGCAGGCGGCAGTTTCCTAAATGCCTGCAGGGACGCTTAGTTCCATGGGTCTGTGGTTTTTCCCTCCCTGTGGACTGCTTTTGGATATGGGCGAGAACAGGAGATTTTTGTATAACTGACCAGTAAAATCTTTCTCGCTCTTCATTGGGGGACACAGCACCCACCCAGTATTGTTGTTCGGCCACAGTTGCGGCAGTGTTGGTTAGAACCCCGTTGTTGGTTCCTTGGCATTGTAGGTGTTCCACGTTTTTTCGTTGGTTAACTTGCCTCTCCTACTGCTTGTACACAAACTGAAGCTCTCTCTCCAGGCTGGAGGGGGTATAGCTGCCAGGGGAGATGCTAACAGCTTTATTTAGTGTCAACGCCTCCTAGAGCAGTGGTCCCCAACCTTTTTTGCACCAAGGACCAGTTTCATGCAAGACCATTTTTCCAGGGACTGGGTGGGGGGTTCTGGGCGGGGCTTAGGGGGTGCTAGTCGGCGCTGACTGACTCACGCGTATCACAAAACACAAGGTGCATATTAAAATATATAATACTATATAACGACTATATCAACTGACACGGGTCTCTGCTGCACCTGGTCTCTGCTGCACTGTACCGTATTTTTCACCCTATAAGATGCACCTAGGTTTTAGAGTAGAACAATAAGAAAATAAATATTTTTCATTACACCTCAGGTCAGACCAGCAATCAGACCTCCAATGCCTCAGATCAACCCCCCAACCTTTAGCCATCTATCAGCCCCTTATGTCAGCCATAAGCCCCCCCATGTCAGCCCCCAGCCCTTGTGTCAGCCATGAGCCCTTTATGTCAGCCATCAACCATGAGCCCCCCATGTCAGCCATCAGCCCTTATGTTGGCGCAAATAAAAAAATTAAAAAAAAACAAACACTTACCTCTGCTGCTCCTGGTCACTATCGCGATCCTCTTCTTCCTACTGTCTGCTGTGTATCGCGGTGCACAGTGTGACCTCACGCTGTGCGCAGCCCTGCACAGCCGATAGCCGAGCCGAGGACCAGGAAGCGGTGAGTACAGATCCTTCACCGCTTCCTGGACCTCCTGTACTAATGAAGCGCTTCCATAATGGAAGAGGTTCATTAGTACCGCGATAAATACGGCCCTTCCCGGCGGTTGGGGACTGCTGTCCTAGAGGACATAGCTATACCTACGGTTCCTGTGTCCCCCAATGAAGAGTAAGAAAGAGATTTTACTGGTAAATTATACAAAAATCTCCTTTTTTATAACTGGAATACCCCTTTAAGTCCCATAATAGTACCGTATTTTTCGCCCCATAAGACGCACTTTTCCCCCCAAAAAATCGGGGGGAAATGCCCCTGCGTCTTATGGGGCGAATACTGACAATTTAACATAGCTGGATGCGATGTAGAGTGAGCTGGGGCCGGGGGAGGGACTGGGAGGAGATGCTGGGGGCCGGGCATAGCGGCGGGGCGGTGCAATCAATGTACTGTAGCCCCGCCCCGCCGCTCCGGTATAGTAATATTAAATGTCTTACTCAATTAAATTGTATTATATATGCCCCCTCACTCCTATATTGCTAATCGTACCTTAAATCCTATTCCTAAGTGCTGTAATGCAGGCCGGGCGGGCGGCAGCGTAACTCCTTGATGTCACGTGCCTGCGCCGCCTACTTTATGAATGAAGCAGGCGGCACAGGCAAGTGACGTCAGCGAGTGACGCCCCGGCCGCCCGGCCTGCATTACAGCACCTAGGAATAGGATTTAAGGTACGATTAGCAATATAGGAGTGAGGGGCATATATAATACAATTTAATTGAATAAGACATTTAATATTAGTATACTGGGGGAGGTGGGGGTATTATGATCGAGCTGATCCGTGGATGGCACAGTTAAGGGGGGGGGGGGGTCTGTGGATGCCACTGTTATGGGCTGGGGGGCTGTGGATGCCACTGTTATGGGCTGGGGGGCTGTGGATGCCACTGTTATGGGGTGGGGGGTCTGTGGATGGCACATATATAACAGTGCCACCCACAGATCCCCCCTGTAACAGTGTCATCCACAGATCCCCCCTGTAACAGTGCCATCCACAGATCCCCCCTGTAACAGTGCCATCCACAGATCCCCCCCCCCCCTGTAACAGTGCCATCCACAGATCCCCCCCCCTGTAACAGTGCCATCCACAGATCCCCCCATAACAGTGTCCGTCATCCACAGATCCCCCCCATAACAGTGTCCGTCATCCACAGATCCCCCCATAACAGTGTCCGTCATCCACAGATCCCCCCATAACAGTGTCCGTCATCCACAGATCCCCCCCATAACAGTGTCCGTCATCCACAGATCCCCCCATAACAGTGTCCGTCATCCACAGATCCCCCCCATAACAGTGTCCGTCATCCACAGATCCCCCCCATAACAGTGTCCGTCATCCACAGATCCCCCCCATAACAGTGTCCGTCATCCACAGATCCCCCCATAACAGTGTCCGTCATCCACAGATCCCCCCCATAACAGTGTCCGTCATCCACAGATCCCCCCCATAACAGTGTCCGTCATCCACAGATCCCCCCCATAACAGTGTCCGTCATCCACAGATCCCCCCCAGAACAGTGTCCGTCATCCACAGATCCCCCCCAGAACAGTGTCTGTCATCCACAGATTCCCCCCATAACAGTGTCCTTTACAGATCCCCAGTATTAGTGCCACCCACAGACCACCATTAGTTCCAAACCCACCAAAAGCACACCTTTTGGTTAAAAATATTTTTTTTCTTATTTTCCTCCCCAAAAACCTAGGTGCGTCTTATGGGCCGGTGCCTCCTATAGGGCGAAAAATACGGTAATTGGATAGAGCCGTGTATGCATGGCCACCTCAGCATTCACTGTAGCATATGATTTTGATGTAGGTGTGGGTCCCAGAGGTGGGCAGACACTAGTCACTTATCCCGTGAGTATGCCATAAATGTTTAGATGGGACAATCTGTTTAAGGGGTTAAAAAAAAAAAACACATGCCGTGCTGTCACCAATAGGTAGTTGCTATCATGTTTGATTTGCGTGAATAATCCACAGATCCTGACTAATCGTGGTCTTCTCTTCTCCACCCTCTTAAGGCTCTGGAAGCAGAAGTACAGGAATTCCTGACCAATCTAACAGGAAGGACACCAGCAACTCAGGTCAATGAGGTCAACCATTCAATCCGGATAAAAGGCTATTATGATGAGGAACTACAAACATGGCTGGCCGAAAAGGGTTTTTGAAACTATTGGAACGAAAAGTACAGAGACTGTGGTCACAATGATTAAAGACTTATATTCCAAAATGTCTTGTTTTGCTAATATTAAGAAAAATAAAAAGGTGTTGGTGGATGTTATATGGATCCTAGACCTATTCAACAAAACCTTCTAAAATATTGTTTTGTTACTTTCAAATACACTATATGACACCTACATTTTTAGGAGGACTATGTGATTGGCACTAATTTTAACAGACACTACTATATAAGCAAAGAAGAGCCATTACAGATAGGGACACTTAACCCTTTTCTGCTCATTGCCATATTCTTACATTGCTGAGTGTAATGAGTTAACGCACAGCACCATAATAGTACACCACTGTGATGGTGTGGGCTCAGGAGCTGAGCCAGCGCTATCACTCGCGAGTGCCAGCTGCATTATACCCTGTTATAACTGCTTAACCCTTTAGATCAGGGGTCAGCAACCTTCTGCACTCCAGCTGCTGTGAAACTACAACTCCCAGCATGCACACTTGCTTGGCTGTTCTTTTATCTCCCATAGAAGTGCATGGAGCATGCTGGGAGTTGTAGTTTCAGAACAAATGGAGTGCCGGAGGTTGCTGATCCCTGCTTTAGATAATGTTGGCAGTGACAAGTTACCGTTGAAATCAGTGAGAGAATAGAACGATTGGAACCTCTGTGTCGGCGCTGTCAGCAGGGATGCAGTACCAGGTAAGTATTGGTAAAAAAAACTGATGATAATTTATTTCAGGTCAACGCGTTTCAAGGGCGGAACGCCCCCTACATCAGGACAATGATACAAATAACATCGACAATCAGTGATTTTTAAAAGTATTTTTGGCACACAGGCCGGAGGGTGGGAGGGGAAGGGGAACAGTCATGGGTGTGTTACTACATAATTCAGTATGTTAATGGTCTAATAAAACTGTGGATATTTACATACATAAAGCACATTTGTTTTTATTTATACTTTGGCTCGGTGGTATGCGCATAAGTTGAATGTCATCTTGTGTATCGCTCATTCTGTAGGAGGCAATACAATCCGCTGTGTGCAGGAGTTCTGTAGTTGCTGGACTTGTATCCAGTGCTTGTTTCAAAGGTTACTGTGTGGCGGGAGGCTATATACAAAGAATCAGAGCTCAATGGTCGTTCTAGTTTGGTGGTGGAAGCGTCACCGGCGGGAGCGAGCGGCTCTCTGATGATGGGGCCGGTACCTGCTTTTACTCCGTGTGGGGGGAAAAATAGGGTAAGGTTTCCAGACTATGGAGGAATTATGTAAGATTTAATGTATAACTATAGCAGCATTGGCAGGTAAGTGGGACGGACCTACATATGGATGTGGCTGCTAGAGGAGGTGAACTTCGGCGTCAGATATATGTTCTATATAAGGGCCGTTATGCATCATATTTGTTTGTAGCATGTCTCATGTTACATACACTGCTCTAGTTTTCACCATAGGGGGCCATTCACACGTCCGTTGTTTTTTTCCTGATCTGTTCCGTTTTTTGCTGAACAGATCTGGACCCATTCATTTTCAATGGGTCCTGAAAAAAAATCTGAAATTGTGCTGTCCGTTTTTTTTCAGGACCCATTGAAAATGAATGGGTCAAGATCTGGTCCAGATCTGTTCAGCAAAAAACGGAACAGATCAGGAAACAAACAACGGACGTGTGAATGGACCCTAAGAAGTGGTTGCAAAATATCGTCTATAGCCAATATAAACGTATTAGACGGAACTGCACACACAATGAAGACTTCAAGCAAGAAGCAAAAAAAAAATAATATAGATTCACTAATAAATGGTACCCTAAGGAGCTCATTAAAAACTCCTATACTAGAAGCATTTTGAGTACACAAGAAATTTTGTGTACAAGCCTGAAAAAGGAGGGGGTCAGAAACCAGCATTATGCGTCCAGCATTGGCTAAACACTGGCACATCCTACTTCAGGACCCTTACATGGCGAAATATTTGCCCTCAAAACCCAGGATGATATATACAGTAGAAGGGCCCCAACTATCGGAAACATCCTGGTCCCCAGAAAACCAAAACAGCATAGTAAGGCCCAGCAAAATGGTGTATACAATCAGCCCCAAAAATTTGTGAGCTATAAATGAAAAACCAAACGGTGTTTGTGCTGCAAAGTGTTGTGCATTTTCATACGTATACAATATTATCTAATGACATTATAATCAAAATGTATACTCATCTCATTATTATCGCACATAACCGCACCAATTTTACTTCAAACAAAAACGGGACAACTTTTGAAATAAAACACCATATAACGTGTCAATCTAACTTTGTAATCTATTTAATCGAATGCGGGTGTGGCCTCCAATATGTTGGTCGCATGACACAGGCACTACACTGTCGTGTATACCAACATAGTCTCTCATCATCTATTATGCCCACTGTGGAACTAGCTTATGCTTTAGTTACATATATTTTATAACAATGCGACAAACATGAGACATGCTACAAACAAATATGATATATCACTGCCCTCTTATATACCAACTAGGGTTGTTGTGGGTATCGAAATTTCGATACCCAATTGATACTTTTATCCCGGTATCGATACGATACAGGGATTTCCATTTTTTCTATACTGGGCTGCACAGTTGCGCAGTCTAGCATCACAGAACATGAGCGCGCTCCTGTTCCCTCAGCGAAGCAGTCTCTCCCTCCCCCTGTGCCACGCTGCCAATAAAGAGAGAGGGGCGGGCGCACAACGCCACCAACAATGGGAGGACTTTTCATGGTTCCAGACTTTGTTAGCAGGCTACATAGAGCGGCGCCCAGGGATGTCCCTGCACTTACTATTATTCCTGGGCACCGCTCTGTTCACCCGCTGTGGCCCAGTTACCTTCTCCTGCTTTGTATGCTAATTACTACTATCAGAGCAATGGGGAGGAGACATCAGCTTCTCTTCTGGGCGTTCCTTCTCCCTGCTGTAGCGCTGTCCAATCACAACGCAGAACGTCACAGCCAGGGAAAAGGAACGCCCAGGAGAGAAGCTGATGTCTCCTCCCCATTGCTCCGATAGTAGTAGTTAGCATACGGAGCAGGAGACGGTAACTGGGCCACAGCGGGAGAACGGAATAATAGTAAGTACAGGGACATCCCTGGGCACCGCTCTATGTAGCCTGCTAACTTAACGAAGTCAGAACCCATGAAAGGTAGTCTTTAACTTTTAATACAGGAGGCAAGTGCCGGCAGCAGAATCACATAACCGGCACCCTGCCTCTCACAGGGAGTTGCGATCAGCGGCAGTTAACCCCTCAGGCGCTGCTGATCTGCCTCCGGCACCCGCCTCCTGTATTAAAGGTTAATTATCTTTGGCGGTGCAGTGTGCCCCCCCCCAGTATCAAAATTATTGGTGGCAGTGGCCACAGGGTCCCCTCCCCTTCTAATTGGTGACAGGGGCAGCTTCTGATCGAAGCCCCAGCAGTGTAATCCTGGGGCTCCGATCGTTTACCATGGCAGCCAGGATGCTACTGACTGCTGACAGCGCCGATACAGAGGTTCCAATCGTTCTTCTATTCTCTCACCGATTTCTTCATCCGGATGACAGCGTCTTTGGAACCCAGGCAGCAGTGCAGGCAAAGTGAGACATAGTCGTTGTGACTACCCTATAGAGGGTAAGCGCAACTATTTTTATGTCATTACCTAATACCAAACAGCACCACACATTAGGCGCTGCCTCCTGTTCTTTTTTTTTCCCTCTTGCAAGTTACCGTTGAAGCAAGTCTCTGACTGCAGTCGCGCACGTGACCATGTTTCTGCTGTGGCCGGAAGAAAACAAGACACCAGAAGATGGAGAAACAAGAGCCAGTGTGCAGGACCAGAGCGGTGGGGAGCCTTCACTTACAGGGGTTATCCAATACTATAAACTGCCCCCCCATATGCCAGGCCCCTCACAGGGAATATACTTACCCCGCTCCCCTCCGGCTGCTTCTCCCTTTGTGCCGATAAAAACATCCGGTGTCGGGGGGGGAGGAGTCTCCCTAGCATCACCCGCGATGCTAGGGAGGCTCGTCCCCCACCTGCCATTGGCTGCTCCCCCCTACCCTCTCTCCAACACCGGATGTTTTCATCGGCGCACAGGGAGAAACTGCAGCAGGGACCAGGAGCGGCACAGGGTAAGTATATTCCCTGTGAGGGGCCCGGCTTATGAAAGGGGCTATTAAAGAGGACCTTTCACTAGTATACAAACTAAAAACTAACTATACCTAACTATACAAACTAAAAACTAACTATACTTACTAGTATGCCTGGGCGCCGCTCCGTTCGCCCGGTATAGGCTCCGGTGTCTCAGCTCCGTCTGTTGTACTGGACTGATTTTTTGTAGGAGGCATGTCCCTTGCTGCAGTGCTGGCCAATCGCAGCACACAGCTCATAGACTGGCTATGAGCTGTGCGCTGCAGCAAGGGACACGCCTCCTACAAAAAAATCTGATAGAGTTAGTTTTTAGTTTGTACACTAGGGAAAGGTCCTCTTTAATAGTATTGGCTAACCCCTTTGAGGGCTCATGCAAACAAACGTATTTTGTTTCCGTGTCGGTTCCGGGTTTTTTGCGGCCGCTGATCAGCAAGTTTGAATCATTATTTTTCATTTCGTTTTTTTTCTGTTAGGTTTAGGGTGGGTTACGGTAGTAAAGGTGAACACCCGTCCCCACACACACACACTCCCCTGTGGCCCGCCAGACGTTCTCGGCCAAGGAGGCATACGCCCTGCTTGCCTCCGACTCCGGGAGCCCCAGTGTGGACGAGGATCACTCCACTTTCCTCTTGTCATCCGTGTCCTCCTCATCATCTAGCGTTAATGATGAGCCCCCAAGGTGGTGGAGATGCCGCCAGGCGGAGCAAGGGGACTCCTATGCCAGGGACCCTGTGGCCCACACTAGTATGAGCCGCCCTGGGATTCGTACTAGTTTCCCAGCCCACCAGATAAGTCCACCTAAGCCCCCTACCGGTGAACTTGACTGGTGTACCCCAGAGGATTTTGAGCCCATGATTTCTGACTTTGTTGGCCAACCAGGAATCCAGATTCCCACAGTGGGCTTCACTGAATATGACTTTTTAAGTTTTTTTTTCAGTGACCACTGTGAATCTGATGGTGGAGCAAACGAACTTGTTCGCCCAACAGTTCATTGCTCAACACCCGGGCTCCTTTTTGGATAGGTCCGGTGGTTGGACTCCGGTCAGTGCAGCCGAGAGAAAAAATACATTTTGGGGCCTCGTGCTGCACATGGGCCTAGTAAAAAAAAAACTGTGTCAGGCAGTACTGGAGTGCGGACGTCCTCTACCAGACCCCACTCTACTGTATGGCCATGACACATTCCCGTTTTGAGGCCATTCAGAAATGCCTGCATTATGCAGATAATCCAGCATGTTCCCCCCCCCCCCCAAGGTACTCCTGCCTAAAAATCAGGCCGGTCATCGATCACTTCGGGGCCAAGTTTTTGGAGGCTTATGTACCTGGAAAGGAGATCGCTGTTGATAAGTCTCCTATTGCTTTCAAGGGGAGACTCATTTTCCACCAGTATATTCCCTCTAAGCGGGCGAGGTATGGCGTGAAGCTATACAAACTTTGTGAGAGTACCTCAGGGTACACTTACAAGTTTCGTGTGTACGAGGGGCGAGATTCCCGTATTGAACCCGCAGAATGTCCCCCCACTCTGGGTGTTAGCGGGAAACTCGTGTGCGACCTTATGCACCCACTGCTAGATAAGGGTTACCACCTGTACGTGGATAACTTTTATACCAGCATTCCCTTGTTCAGGTCCCTTGCCACCAGATCCACGTCCGCTTGTGGGACTGTGCGGAAAAATCAACGCGGCCTCCCTACCCACCCCCTCCAGGTACCTATCCCCAGGGGTGAGACCCGTGCCCTTACCAGTGGAAACTTGTTGCTGGTCAGATATAAGGACAAGAGGGATGTCCTTATACTGCCCACAATTCACAGTAACGGCATCACCCCTGTCCGTGTGCGAGGTACCACGGCAACGGTCCTCAAGCGTATCGTCGACTACAATCGGTATATGGGAGGAGTTGATCTCTGATCAAGTACTCAAGCCACATAACGCCGTGCGCAAAACCCGGGCATGGTACAAAAAAGTTGCGGTCTACTTGGTGCAGGTTGCCTTGTACAACTCTTTTGTGCTGCGCTGGCAACACAGGGAAATTCCTCCAGTTCTATGAGGTAATCCTCAAGGCCCTAATCTTTTCTGACCGGGAAAGAGCAGGCCGGAGTACCTCGGGAACTGGAGGCGCCCGGATCGTCCCTGGCCAACACTTTCCAGGTGTGGTCTCCCATACTGGAAAGAAAGGAAGGTCCCCAAAAAAGTGCAGAATGTGTCACAGGAAGGGGATACGGAAGGTCACCACCACTCGGTGTGACACGTGCCCTGATCATCCTGGCCTCTGCATTGACGGTTGCTTCAGAGAGTACCACACTTCCATGAAGTGCTAAATTTATAATCCCCTTCCCCAATTTGAATTCTATTTGGCCACAGACAATCGCCCAGAAAAAAAAAAAAAACTATGGCTCTCAGACTTTGGAGACAGTAAAACAAAATAATAATAATTAAAAAAAAAGTATACATATTAGGTACCGCCGCATCCGTAAGAACCTGAACTATAAAAATACCATATGACCTAACCTCTCAGATAATCACAGTCCAAAAAATAAAAATAAAATGGTGTAAAAAAATGGCTTTTTTTAACACCGTTTTTATTAAATTTTTTTGACTGTGTTCATCTGAGGTGTTAGGTCATGTGTTATTTTCATAGAGAAGATTCTTACGGACGCGGCAATACCTAATATGTCTACTTTTTAAAATGTATTTAGATTTTACACTATAATATCCTTTTTTAACCACTTCAGCCCCGCTAGGTGAAACCCCCTTCATGACCAGGCCACTTTTTACACTTCGGCACTACACTCCTTTCACCGTTTATCGCTCGGTCATGCAACTTACCACCCAAATGAATTTTACCTCCTTTTCTTCTCACTAATGGAGCTTTCATTTGGTGGTATTTTATTGCTGCTGACATTTTTACTTTTTTTTTATTAATCAAAATGTAACGATTTTTTTGCAAAAAAATGACATTTTTCACTTTCAGCTGTGAAATTTTGCAAAAAAAACGACATCCATATATAAATTTTTCGCTAAATTTATAGTTCTACATGTCTTTGATAAAAAAAAAATGTTTGGGCAAAAAAAAAAATGGTTTGGGTAAAAGTTATAGCATTTACAAACTATGGTACAAAAATGTGAATTTCCGCTTTTTGAAACGGCTCTGATTTTCTGAGCACCTGTCATGTTTCCTGAGGTTCTACAATGCCCAAACAGTATAAAACCCCACAAATGACCCCATTTCGGAAAGTAGACACCCTAAGGTATTCGCTGATGGGCATAGTGAGTTCATAGAACTTTTTATTTTTTGTCACAAGTTAGCGGAAAATGATGATGATTTTTTTTTTTTTTTTTTTCTTACAAAGTCTCATATTCCACTAACTTGCGACAAAAAATAAAAAATTCTAGGAACTCACCATGCCCCTCACAGAATACCTTGGGGTGTCTTCTTTCCAAAATGGGGTCACTTGTGGGGTAGTTATACTGCCCTGGCAATTTAGGGGCCCAAATGTGTGAGAAGAACTTTGCAATCAAAATGTGTAAGAAATGACCGGTGAAATCCGAAAGGTGCACTTTGGAATATGCGCCCCTTTGCCCACCTTGGCAGCAAAAAAGTGTCACACATGTAGGAACTCACCATGCCCCTCACAGAACACCTTGGGGTGTCTTCTTTCCAAAATGGGTTCACTTGTGGGGTAGTTATACTGCCCTGGCAATTTAGGGGCCCATATGTGTGAGAAGTACTTTGCAATCAAAATGTGTAAAAAATGGCCTGCAAAATCCGAAAGGTGCACTTTGGAATATGTGCCCCTTTGCCCACCTTGGCAGCAAAAAAGTGTGACACATCTGGTATCGCCGTACTCAGGAGAAGTTGGGGAATGTGTTTTGGGGTGCCATTTTACATATACCCATGCTGGGTGAGAGAAATATGTTGGCAAAAGACAACTTTTCCCATTTTTTTATACAAAGTTGGCATTTGACCAAGATATTTATCTCACCCAGCATGGGTATATGTAAAATGACACCCCAAAACACATTCCCCAACTTCTTCTGAGTACGGCAATACCAGATGTGTCACACTTTTTTGCAGCCTAGATGCGCAAAGGGGCCCAAATTCCTTTTAGGAGGGCATTTTTAGACATTTGGATCCCAGACTTCTTCTCACGCTTTAGGGCCCCTAAAAAGCCAGGGCAGTATAAATACCCCACATGTGACCCCACTTTGGAAAGAAGACACCCCAAGGTATCCAATGAGGGGCCTGGCAAGTTCATAGAATTTTTTTTTTTTCCGCATAAGTTAGCGGAAATTGATTTTTTTTTGTTTTTTCTCACAAAGTCTCACTTTCCGCTAACTTAGGACAAAAATTTCAATCTTTCATGGACTCAATATGCCCCTCAGCAAATACCTTGGGGTGTCTTCTTTCCAAAATGGGGTCAGTTGTGGGGTGTTTGTACTGCCCTGGCATTTGAGGGTCTCCGCAATCATTACATGTATGGCCAGCATTAGGAGTTTCTGCTATTCTCCTTATATTGAGCATACAGGTAATGAGATTTTTTTTTCCGTTCAGCCTCTGGGCTGAAAGAAAAAAATGAACGGCACAGATTTCTTCATTCGCATCGATCAATGTGGATGAAAAAATCTCTGCCAAAAAAAAAAAATGGAGGGGAAAGGCGTCTGCCAGGACATAGGAGCTCCGCCCTACATCCATACCCACTTAGCTCGTATGCCCTGGCAAACCAGATTTCTCCATTCGCATCAATCGATGTGGATGAATAAATCATTGCCGGGATTTTTTTTTTATATATATATATTATATATATATATATACAAAGTGCTTGCCAAAGCATAGGAACGCCGCCTCCTCCTCAGCTCGTATGCCTCGGCAAACGTATCTGTCACTGCAGAGGAGAAAATCCCGTCTTGCAGCGCCGCATACACCGACTTGCGTGTAATCTGACAGCAGCGCAATGCTTCTGTCAGAATGCACATCGGTGCTGCAGCTAGTAGATCGGTTGGTCCACCTGGAAGGTAAAAAGACAAAAAAAAAAAAAAAAGAAAAAACCAGGCCACAACGCAATAATTTTATTAACTTTGGAACAGAACATGTAACTTTAACTTTTGGAACTAAACATTAACCTGTTTGCTTACCTGTTTTGTTTTTTTTTTGTTTTTTTTTTTTGTTTTTTTTACCTTTATAGAACAAACCTCTCCTTCCCCATGGGTCAATGTGCAAAGCGCAAATCGCCCAAAGATGTGGCGAAGTGCGTTATGCACTTTGTCCCATGTGAAAGGAGACGTTTGCAGCAGCTGTGAGTGAATGGGCCCTAATAGCCCTGTGTGCCTATCCTGGTGAGATGTGATCCCTATGCTAGGTGTACCTGTGTGTGGTACTTTCGGAAACACTCCCCTAAGCATAGGGCAGGGTGGTCGGGACAGTCAGGACAGAAATAGCGGGTGTCACGCCTTATTCCACTCCTGCTACAGACACGACATTTTTTTCGGGGTGGCGGTCGGTTTGAGGTACCAGCAACGACACTGGGGAAGTGTCGCTCGTGTAGACGGCTAACTACACTGGTGGATGGGGCCACGGAACCTCCTGGATACAGGAGGTTCGCGATGATCTCTTCCTGAAATTTGAGGAAGGATCCAGTTCTCCCAGCCTTACTGTAGAGAACAAAACTATTGTACAGAGCCAATTGAATTAAATATACAGACACCTTCTTATACCAGCGTCTGGTGCGTCGGGAAACTAAATACGGAGCCAACATCTGGTCATTGAAGTCGACCCCTCCCATGTGGAGGTTATAGTCGTGGACTGAGAGGGGCTTTTCAATGACACGGGTTGCTCGCTCAATTTGTATTGTCGTGTCTGCGTGAATGGAGGAGAGCATGTAAACGTCACGCTTGTCTCTCCATTTCACCGCGAGCAGTTCTTCGTTACACAGTGCGGCCCTCTGCCCCCTTGCAAGACGGGTGCTAACGAGCCGTTGGGGGAAGCCCGCGCGACTAGTTCGCGCGGTACCACATGCGCCAATCCGTTCTAGAAACAAATGCCTAAAGAGGGCCACACTTGTGTAGAAATTGTCCACATAAAGATGGTACCCCTTGCCGAATAAGGATGACACCAAGTCCCAAACTGTCTTCCCACTGCTCCCCAGGTAGTCAGGGCAACCGACCGGCTCCAGGGTCTGATCTTTTCCCTCATAGACCCAAAATTTGTGGGTATAGCCTGTGGCCCTTTCACAGAGCTTATACAATTTGACCCCATACCGGGCGCGCTTGCTTGGGATGTATTGTTTGAAGCCAAGGCGCCCGGTAAAATGTATTAGGGACTCGTCTATGCAGATGTTTTGCTCAGGGGTATACAAATCTGCAAATTTCTGGTTGAAATGGTCTATGAGGGGCCGAATTTTGTGGAGCCGGTCAAAAGCAGGGTGGCCCCTGGGACGGGAGGCGGTGTTGTCGCTAAAGTGCAGGAAACGCAGGATGACCTCAAATCGTGTCCTGGACATAGCAGCAGAGAACATGGGCATGTGATGAATCGGGTTCGTGGACCAATATGACCTCAATTCATGCTTTTTTGTCAGGCCCATGTTGAGGAGGAGGCCCAGAAAAGTTTTAAATTCGGAAACTTGGACTGGTTTCCACCGGAAAGGCTGGGCATAAAAGCTTTCCGGGTTAGCGGTGATAAATTGTGTGGCATACCTGTTTGTCTCTGCCACGACTAAGTCTAAAAGCTCCGCAGTCAAGAACAGCTCAAAAAATCCCAGGGCCGAATCGATCTGAGCTGTCTCAACCCGAACTCCAGACTGGGCGGTGAAAGGGAAAACTACGGGTGCGGCTGAAGTTGGGGACTGCCAATCAGGGTTTGCCAGCACCTCTGGGATTCTAGGGGCTCTACGGGCACGTCTTTGCGGTGGCTGCGACGGGGTCACTACTGCACGTGCCACCGTACCAGCTTCAACTGCCCTTCTGGTGCTCGCTACTTCACCAGGTTGTACGGCAGTGCTGGTACTAGGTCCAGGAAGGGCTGGGCTGCTGGTGTATGCCTCACCACGTAATCCGACAGCACCAGCCCCACTCTGCTGCTCTTGAAGCGGATCCTGCGCAACCTGCGGTCTAGCGACACGGGGCCGGGTACGCCTGGTGCTATCAGGGACCTCAGCCTCCTCGTCCGAACTTTGGGTCAGAGAGCCACTGCTTTCTACAGGTTCGTATTCTGACCCGCTGGATTCATCAGATGAGGGTTCCCACTCCTCATCCGACTGGGTCAGAAGCCTGTAGGCCTCTTCAGAAGAATACCCCCTGTTAGACATGTGGGCAACTAAATTTCGGGGTATTCCCTGAGACTACCCAAGAAAAAAAAAGCAAGCCTGTCTTACAAATGGGAGGCTAGCGAAGTACCGGAGGCTGCTGCGGTTGATAAAAAATATCAAAACTGATTTTTTTATCGCCGCAGTGCGTGTAAAGTGAATGTGCAGCGATCAAAAAAAAAAATACGCACGTGTGGGCGACCGATCAGGCAAACACTGCGTTTTGGGTGGAGGGCGAACTAAAGTGACACTAGTACAATTATAGATCTGACCGTGATCAGTTTTGATCACTTCCAGATACTATAAAAGTACAAATGCTGATTAGCGATACGCTAATCAGCGAATAACGGACTGCGGTGCGGTGGGCTGGGCGCTAACTGATCGCTAACTACCTAACCAAGGGACCTAAACTATACCTAAAACCTAACGGTCAATAACAGTGAAAAAAAAAAGTGACAGTTTGCACTGATCACTTTTTTCCTTTCACTAGTGATTGACAGGGGGGGATAAAAGGGGTGATCAAAGGGTTAATTGGGGTGATCTGGGGGCTAAATGTGGTGTGGTGGGTACTCACAGTAATGATGTGCTCCTCTGCTCCTCTGCTGGAACCAACCGACCAAAAGAAGGAGCAGAGGAGCACAGCAGCCATATAACCCCATCATATTTACTAATATGTGGGGTTATATGGCTGCTGATTGGTTTTTTTAAAAATCAGCAGCCTGCCAGCCAATGATCGTGGCCGGCAGGCTGCTGACGAAATACTCTTCTGCGAAATGCCGGCCCGCGATGCGGATGCGCGGGCCGGCTGTGACGTAATCTCGCGTCTCGCGAGAGGACGCGCCGATGCGTCCAGGAGGAACTAATCAACCACCTCCCGGACGCATCGGTGCGTACAGCGGTCGGGAGGTGGTTAAACAAAACATTTTTTAGTATTTTTAACCGATTGTCTTAGGTAGGGGCTAATTTTTCGCGGGATGAGAGGACGGTTTTATTGGCACTATTTTGGGGTGCATATGACTTTTTGATCGCTTGCTATTACACTTTTTGTGATGTAAGGTGACACAAAAGATACTAAAATGTTTTTTTTGTTTAAAAAGGATATTATAGTGTAAAACCTAAATACATTTAAAAAAGTAGACATATTAAGTATTGCCGCGTCCGTAAGAATCTGCTCTATAAAAATAACACATGACCTAACACCTCAAATAAACACAGTAAAAAAATTAAATAAAAAAAAGTGCGAAAACAGCTATTTTTGGCAAGTTTTTCCATTTTAATCCATTTTTTTCCATTAACAAAGCAAGGGTTAACAGTCAAACAAAACTCTTTATTTATTGCCCTGATTCTGTAGTTTTCAGAAACACCCCATATGTGGTCGTAAAATGCTGTATGGCCACACGGCAGGGCGCACAAGGAAAGGAATGCCATATGGTTTTTGGAAGGCAGATTTTGCTGGACTGTTTTTTGACACAATGTCCAATTTGAAGCCCCCCTGATGCTCCCCTAGAGTAGAAACTCCATAAAAGTGACTCCATCTAAGAAACTACACCCCTCAAGGTATTCAAAACTGATTTTACAAATTTTGTTAACCCTTTAGGTGTTCCACAAGAGTTATTGGCAAATGGAGATGAAATTTCAGAATTTCATTTTTTTGTAACCTTGCCTTACAAAAATGTAATATAGAGCAACCAAAAATCATATGTACCCTAAAAAAAAGTCCCAACAAACCTGCCACCCTTATCCCATAGTTTCCAAAATAGGGTCACTTTTTGGAGTTTTTATTCTAGGGGTGCATCAGGGGGGCTTCAAAAAGGACATGGTGTAAATAAACCAGTCCAGCAAAATCTGCCTTCCAGAAACCATATGGTGTTCCTTTCCTTCTGCACCCTGCCGTGTGCCCGTACAATAGTTTACGACAACATATGGGGTGTTTTTATAAACTACAGAATCAGGGCAATAAATATTGAGTTTTGTTACTGGAAAAAATTCATTAAAATGGAAAATTTGCCAAAAAATAGAAATTCTGAAATTTCATCTCCATTTGCCAATAACTCTTGTGGAACACCTAAAGGGTTAACAAAGTTTGTAAAAATCAGTTTTGAATACCTTGAGGGGCATAGTTTCTAGAATGGGGTCATTTTTGGGTGGTTTCTATTATGTAAGCCTCACAAAGTGACTTCAGACCTGAACTGGTCCTTAAAAAGTGGGTTTTGGAAAATTTCTGAAACATTTCAAGATTTGCTTCTAAACTTCTAAGCCCTGTAACGTCCCCAAAAAATAAAATGGCATTCTCCAAATGATCCAAACATAAAGTAGACATATGGGGAATGTAAATTAATAACTATTTTTGGAGGAATTACTATGTATTATAGAAGTAGAGAATTTGAAACTTGGAAATTAGCAAATTTTTCAAAATTTCGGGTAAACTTGGTATTTTTTTTTTTAAATAAAAATGATTTATTTTTACTCCATTTTACCAGTGTCATGAAGTACAATATGTGATGAAAAAAATCTCTGAATGGCCTGAATAAGTAAAAGGGTTTTAAAGTTATTCACACATAAAGTGACACTGGTCAGATTTGCAAAAAAATGGCATGGTCCTTAAGGTAAAAATGAGCCCGTTCCTTAAGGGGTTAATTTCCGTGCCAGTTCAAAAAAGCGGAAGCGACACGGAAACTAAATAAGTTCACGTGCATGAAGCCCTAAAGGGGTTAGCCGATACTATAAACTGCTCCCGAAAAGCTGGAAAACGGAATTGACTGTTTGCATTCTGTGTCCACATGTCCGTTCCGCAAAAAAATAGAACATGTCCTATTATTGTCCGCATTACGGACAAGAATAGGACTGTTCTATAAGGGGCCAGCTGTTCCGTTCCGCAGAATACGGAGTGCACACAGACGTCATCTGTATTTTTTGCAGATCGAAAAATACATATGGTCATGTGCATGAGCCCTAATAGTTGATTATTCCTGGAAAAAACCTTTAAGGCGTTAACAGGGCAGCAGAATGTGTTGTTAACCGCTTCTTGACCGCCTATCGCAGGGATACGCCCTGCGGGCGGTCGGGTTGTTCCTCTTCGACGCATCTGAGCATCATCTTGCAAGACGCGAGATGACGCGCCAAGCCGGCCCGCACATGTGCAGTGCGGGCCGGGAAAAGTCGCAGCAGAAGTTCGTCACCAGCCTGCCAGCCAATGATCTGTGCTGGCAGGTTGGTATCTTTTTAAAAAACCGAATCACAAGCCTGTTAACACATTATATTTATAAATATAATGTGTTAAATGGCTTCTGTGCTCTCTGCTGGTTCCGTTTCGTCGGTTGGTCCCAGCAGAGGAGCACAGATCACTGTAAGTGCACAAAACACAACACATTTAGCCCCAGATCACCCTCCCATCACCCCAATTAGCCCCTTGATCACCCCTGTCAATCACTAGTGAAAGGGAAAAAAGTGATCAGTGTAAACTGTCACTTTATTTTCCCCACCAGTATTGACGGTTAGGTTTAGGTTAGTTTAGCCCCTTTGGTAGGCAGTCACTGATTCGCTGATTAGCGTATCGCTAATCAGCATTGGTATTTTATAGTATCTGTAAGTGATCAAAACTGATCACAGTCAGATCTATAATAGTATTAGTGTCACCTTAGCTCGCCCTCCACCCAAAACGCCTGATCGGTCACCCACACCTGCCCCGCCACAGTGATAAAAATGTATTTTATTTTTTATCCGGTACTTCGCTAGCCTCCCATTTGTAAGACAGGTGTCACGGATGGTGGTACAGAAAACTAGAAGACACAAATGAAGATCTGACTGACTTGATCCAAGACTAAGGAACAATAGGGTAAGCCCTGTAAGAGCCCTAGCTCTCTCCCTTACTGCTCAGTCTATGCAAAAATCTCAATGGTAGAAAATTGCATACCCTCGTTCCTTGACTGTATGACACCTGAACACCCTATAATAGTGAGGGGACATGACCACCGGCTCCTAACCCTTAATACGGAGGGAGTCAGGTTCACCTAGGATCAAGCCCACAGGCAAACAGAAATAAAGAAAACAGACTTATCTTGTGGATGCAGTAGAAACAGCTTCTAGCATCAGCACACCACAGGAAGTTGTATAAACCGCAAAGTGATGCAGTATGGGAGGGGATTTAAAGGGATGCAATCAGTGCAACTAGATGACAGCTGAGAGAGGGAAACGAGATGACAAAACAAAAGCAAAACAAAAGAACTGCAGGCAGGAGGTTCTGAAGAACGTCTGTCAGAGCTTCTCAGATGTCTGGCGGTGACAACAGGCTTGCTTTTTTTCTTGGGTAGTCTCAGGGAATACCCCCTAAATTTAGTTGACCAAATGGCAAGTAAGGAGCCTACAAGCTTCTGACCCAGTCGGATGAGAAATGGTAACCCTCATCTGACGAATCCAGTGGGTCAGAATATGAACCTGTAGAAAGTAGTGGCAGTCTGAGGTCCCTGATAGCACCAGGAATACCCGGCACCGTGTTGCTAGACCACAGGTTGCGCAGGATCCGCTTCAAAGGCAGCAGAGTAGGGCTGGCACTGTCGGATTACGTGGTGAGGCATACACCAGCAGCGCAGCCTATCCTGGACCTCGTACCAGCACTGGTGTAGAACATGGTGAAGTGGCGAGCACCAGAAGGGCAGTTGAAGCTGGCACGGTGGCACGTGCAGTAGTTCCCCTGTCGGAGCCACCGCACAGACAGACCCGTAGAGCCCCTAGAGTCCCTGAAGTGCTGGCAAACCCTGATTGGCACTGGCAGCCCCCATCTTCAGCCGCACCAGTAGTTCCCCCTTTCACCGCCCAGTCTGGAGTTCGGGTTGAGACAGCTCAGATCGGATCGGCACTGGGGTTTTTTGAGCTGTTCTTTACTGCGGAGCTCTTTGACTTAGTTGTGGCAGAAACAAATCGGTATGCCACTCAATTTATAGCCGCCAACCCGGGAAGCTTTTATGCCCAGTCTTTCCGGTGGAAACCCGTCCAAGTTTCCGAATTTAAAACTTTTCTGGGCCTTCTCCTCAACATGGGCCTGCCAAAAAAGCATGAATTGCGGTCATATTGGTCCACGAACCCAATTCATCACATGCCCATGTTCTCTGCTGCCATGTCCAGGACACGATTTGACACCATCCTACGTTTCCTGCACTTTAGTGACAACAGCACCTCTCGTCCCAGAGGCCACCCAGCTTTTGACCTGCTCTACAAAATTCGACCCTCATAGACCACTTTAACACCAAATTTGCTGATTTGTATTCCCCTGAGCAAAACATCTGCATAGACGAGTCCCTAATACATTTTACCGGGCGCCTTGGCTTCCAACAATACATCACAAGCAAGCGCGCCCGGTATGGGGTCAAATTGTATAAGCTCTGTGAAAGGGCCACAGGCATACGGGCTGAGTGGGTTTGGATGTTGGGTGGTGCTCTTATGTCCTAGCAGACACCTTTCCCCTCCTTTTTTTTTTGCACATTTTTTTGCAGAAATTTTTTCATCCACATTGATCAATGTGAATGAAGAAATCTGTGCCGTTCATTTTTCTTTCAGCCCAGAGGCTGAATGGAAAAAAAAAATCTCATTACCCGTATGCTCAATATAAGGAGAATAGCAGAAACTCCTAATGCTGGCCATACATGTAATGATTGTGGAGACAAATGCCAGGGCAGTACAAACACCCAACAAATGACCCCATTTTGGAAAGAAGACACCCCAAGGTATTCGCTGAGGGGCATATTGAGTCCATGAAAGATTTAATTTTTTGTCCCAAGTTAGCGGAAAGGGAGACTTTGTGAGAAAGAAAAATAAAAAATCAATTTCCGCTAACTTGTGTCAAAAAAGAAAAAATCTTCTATGAACTCGCCATGCCCCTCACAGAATACCTTGGGGTGTCTTCTTTCCAAAATGTCACATGTGGGGTATTTATACTGCCCTGGCATTTTAGGGGCCCTAAAGCGTGAGAAGAAGTCTGGAATCCAAATGTCTAAAAATGCCCTCCTAAAAGGTACTCATTGGAATTTGGGCCCCTTTGCACACCTAGGCTGCAAAAAAGTGTCACACAATGTGTTTTGGGGTGTATTTTTACATATACCCATGCTGGGTGAGAGAAATATCTCTATCAAATTACAACTTTGTATAAAGAAATTGGAAAAGTTGTCTTTTAGAGAGATATTTATCTCACCCAGCATGGGTATATGTAAAAATACACCCCAAAACACATTGCCCTACTTCTTCTAAGTACGGCGATACCACATGTGTGACACTTTTTGGCAGCCTAGGTCGGCAAATGGGCCCACATTCCAATGAGTACTTTTAGGATTTCACAGGGCATTTTTACGCATTTGGATTCCAAACTACTATTCACGCTTTAGGGCCCCTAAAATGCAAGGGCAGTATAAATACCCCATATGTGACCCCATTTTGGAAAGAAGACACCCCAAGGAATTCTGTGAGGGGTATGGTGAGTTCATGTAAAATTTTATTTTTTGTCACAAGATAAGGTACTTTCACACTAGCGTTTTTCTTTTCCGGCATAGAGTTCCGTCACAGGGGCTCTATACCGGAAAAGAACTGATCAGGCATATCCCCATGCATTCTGAATGGAGAGCAATCCGTTCAGGATGCATCAGGATGTCTTCAGTTCAGTCTTTTTGACTGATCAGGCAAAAGAGAAAACCGTAGCATGCTACGGTTTTATCTCCGGCAAAAAAAACTGAAGACTTGCCTGAATGCCGGATCCGGCATTTTTTTCCATAGGAATGTATTAGTGCCGGATCCGGCATTCAAAATACCGGAATGCCGGATCCGTCCTTCCGGTCTGCGCATGCGCAGACCTTTAAAAATGAGAAAAGAAAAAAAAACGGATCAGTTTTGCCTGATGACACCGGAAAAAACAGATCCGGTATTGCAATGCATTTTTCTGACTGATCAGGCATTTTTCAGACTGACTGATCAGGCATTTTTCAGACTGATCAGGATCCTGATCAGAGAAAATGACATCCGTTTGCATACAGTTTGCCTGATCAGGCAGTAAGTTCAGGCAACGGAACTGCCTGCCGGAATCAAACAACGCAAGTGTGAAAGTACCCTTAGGGTACTTTCACACTTGCGTTTTTCTTTTCCGGCATAGAGTTCCGTCACAGGGGCTCTATACCGGAAAATAACTTATCAGGCATATTCCCATGCATTCTGAATGGAGAGTAATCCGTATAGTTTGCATCAGGATGTCTTCAGTTCAGTCGTTTTGACTGATCAGGCAAAAGATAAAACCGTAGCATGCTGTGTCTTCTTTCCGAAATTGGGTCATTTGTGGGGTGTTTCTACTGTCTGGGCATTGTAGAACCTCAGGAAACATGACAGGTGCTCAGAAAGTCCAAGTGCGTAAATTTATTTTTTTGCACCATAGTTTGTAAATGCTATAACTTTTACCCAAACCAATAAATATACACTTATTGCATTTTTTTTAATCAAAGACATGTAGAACAATAAATTTAGAGAAAAAATTATATAGAAATGTAGTTTTATTTGAAAAATTTTACAACAGAAAGTGAAAAATGTCATTGTTTTTCAAACATTTTGGTCAATTTCGATTAATATCAAAAAAAAGTTAAAATGTCAGCAGCAATGAAATACCACCAAATGAAAGCTCTATTAGTGAGAAAAAAAGGAGGTAAAATTCATTTGGGTGGTAAGTTGCATGACCGAGCAATAAACTGTGAAAGTAGTGTAGTGCAGAATTGTAAAAAGTGGTCTGGTCATTAAGGGGGTTTAAGCTAGGGGGGCTGAGGTGGTTAAAATTATGTACTGCAAAACTGAGGAGGAAACAATGGCCCATACTTACTATTGTACCTGAATTCAGCTGTAATTTGCATTAAAATTTGCCGCATCTAATTTTAGACTCATTTATGAAAGTAAGGCTGCTTACACATTAGAGCTATTACGAGTATTTCCATTCTTCTATTTTTGGCAGAGAGAAGAGTCCTGTATGTAGGCCTTTTCTATCTGCTATCTTAGAGGAACTCTGTGATTGAATCCCCAAATGTAGCCTAAGCCAAGAATAATCATCTGTGCCTCATCCGCTGAGGGGACATGACTTGTCAAATTCTGTTCCAAGGCAAGTCAACGAAGTCTAAAGATGCACCAGATGTATCATGCACCATCAGCCACTGTGATAGATCTTTTAACTGTAGACCTTGATTCTTTTAGACACAATTATTAATTCTGCAGCAGTGAAGCATAGGAAAAAAAAAGACAAAACAGAGAACTAAAAAGCTCTTAAACGTCCAATGGTGAAAAAATATTATACTTTATTAAATACTCAGTCAGTGAATAATAAAATGCCATAAAAACAAGGGGAGTAGGGAGCACAGACGCCATCCCAGCTCTACAGTGTCGACATAGAAAATCACAAATCCATTGAACATTAGTGTAATTGCATATGAGTCCAGATATAAGGTATGGCTAAATTACTAGAATAATGTGGGAAGTGGCCAGAGGATAATCCACACACAAGCATAACCCGTGCAACAGGCGATGGTGTGACCTAACTGGACCTATATCCCACCTATATAACAATGAGCCAGACCAAAGGATGGAATGTAAATAAACGAAGGGACTCACCAAAGGTAGATGCGACCTGGATGTCTGGGATGGCGTTACCCTGACGCGTGTTTCGGCATACCTTCGTCAGGGGGTAACGCCATCACTGTGGGAATAGCTATTTAACAGCTCCTTGGCCAATCGTGTCCGCATGTTAATTCTAACCAGCTGAGCACACGCTGGCGCACAGTGCGCGGTTGCCAGGGCTCCGTGATCCCGCCCATGGGCGTCAAGCCATGACACGGCAGACCACATGACAAAGTCACATGACGCGTCGAGCCGGCATAGAGATGCCCAGGGGCAGGACACAGGGCGCGGCCCCACAGCACTGCGCTCACCATGTCAGCAAGTAGAATGGGGCCCAATACGTACATACTAATGTAACCATGAAGTAGGAGGGGGACATCGCAATGGATCAGCGCTGCCAGCGCCGCTATATATTATTATAATGTATAAAGATGTAACAATGTCATAAAATGCCCAATTAATCACATCAATATCTCTCATATCCGTATTTCAAAGAAAGTGGTGACGTTTTTATAACTATAAGGAGTGTCATATCAATAAATAATTAAATATAATACCATAAATTAAAATAGACAGTGTCACTAAAAGGATAGTCACCGAACCCCACACTGGGTTGTATATGCCGACCAGCGGTTACATATAATAACATAACTACAGGAACTCAAAAGAAAAACATAATAATATCAATGCCCAATCAATATAATATCCCACATATAATAAAAGACATGATTAGAGAAATAAGGGAATAACATGATAATAAAATTGTCATGCACAAGTGGTGTCATGGAGGAAGAACACCATGCCACTAATGAAAGAAAAATAGATAATCAAGGATGTGAACAGTGAAACGTGACCCATGTAGATAAATATATATCTTTTCCCTTTATCTACATGGGTCACGTTTCACTGTTCACATCCTTGATTATCGTTAATTTCTAACGATAATTTGTTTTCCCTTAGTCCTAACAGCAGCACAGATGGGGTTAACTGCAATTCAGAGACTCTTTTGGCTGAGGCTATAGCCAGAAGAAAGACCATCTTTAGAGTTAAATATTTGAAATCAACCTCCTCCAAAGGCTCGAAGGGGGGAGATGCTAGACCCCTGAGCACTACTGAAAGATCCCACTGGGGAATGGGTTTCAGTATAGTAGGCTTTAGTCTTTCCGCTCCCTTCAAGAAGCGTTTGATGAGTGGGTCCCGAGAGTATGGCCTGTTGAGACAGGCCGAGATGGCACAAATTTGTACCTTCAAGGTAGCTGGAGATAGGCCTCTATCTAATCCGTCCTGAAGGAAATGTAGTATCGCAGGAAGGGGCGGATCTGCAGACGCCACCTGTTTGGAATCACACCATGCCACGAAGATTCTCATGATCCTGGAGTAGGCCTTGTTTGTAGACTCTGCTCGGGAATGCGACAAAGTTCTCAGGACCGACTCGGAAAGCCCTTCTATGTTGGGAAGGGGCTGATCAATCTCCAGGCTGTCAGGTTGAACCTGTGCAGATCTGGGCAGAGGTGAGTGTCCCACGACACCAGGGTCTGCTCCGGGGGGAGTCTCCAGTATTGTCCCCGACTCATCTGAATGAGCTGGGTAAACCAGGATCTTTTGGGCCAAAACGGTATGATGGCTATTACCGAGGCCTGATCCTGACGGATTTTCATCAATACCCTCGGTATCATGGAAAAAGGAGGGAAGATGTAAGCCAGCCTGAACCTCCACGGTATCGACAGAGCATCTATCGCCAGGGGGTTGTCTTCCCGGTACAGGGAACAGAACCTCAGCACCTTGGCGTTGAACCTGGTTGCCATGAGGTCCACCTCTGGCATACCCCAACTGTGAACTAGCTGCCTGAAGACCTCCGGATGCAGAGACCACTCCATGGTCGGTAATCCTCGACTTAAGCGGTCTGCTATCATATTGAGGGAACCTCGGATATGAACGGCTGATAGATGGGAAAGGTTCAGCTCTGCCCACCGAAGAATCACCCCGATCTCTGATAGAAGGGGTAATGACCTTGTGCCTCCCTGCTTGTTTATATAAAGAACCGCAGTCATATTGTCTGACTGGACTTTCACCGCTTTGCCCCGAATCTGAGGGGCGAAGTGAAGGAGGGCTAGCCGGATAGCTCGCATCTCGCGAAGATTGGAGGAAAGATGCCGCTCCAGGGGGGACCAAGATCCCTGTACTTGGGATCCGTCCAGGTGAGCGCCCCAGCCTACAAGGGACGCGTCTGTAGTCAATATGACCCAAACTGGTTGGGTCATAGACTTCCCTGCTGGCAGTCGAAACCACCATCTGAGGGAATTCCGGGTTTGACCGGACAGGGAGCACAGGGAATCTAGCCCCGCAGGGCTGCCGTTCCATAAGTGTAAGACCTCCGACTGAAGAGGACGGAGGTGCCATAGCGCCCAAGGGACTGCGTCCGCAGCCGCTGACATGAGCCCCACCATCTTCATGAGAGTCCGAATAGAGACTCGACGAGGGACATGAAGGACCTTTGCCAGGTCCTGAATCCGCGCTTTCCTTTCTTGAGTCAACCGGAGGGACATCTCCACAGAGTCGACCACGAATCCTAAATAATGGATTGAAGATGATGGGCTCACATTCGACTTCTGCCAGTTGATGATCCAGCCTAGGCGGAGAAGAAAGGAGATTGTGACCTGAAGATGGTGGGTAAGGATCGGAACTGAAGAGGCTATGAAAAGCCAATCGTCCAGATAAGGAATAATAGTCAGCCCTTGAAGTCTCAATGCTGCCACCACCGATACCACCACCTTGGTGAAGATAAGGGGGGCAGAAGAGATTCCGAAGGGGAGCGCGGTGAACTGAAAGTGCCTGCGAACCCCTGAAATCTGGACCGCGATCCTGAGAAATTTCCGGAAGGCGGAATGGATCGGAATGTGAAGATAAGCATCTTTGAGGTCCAGAGTAGCCATGACATCCCCGAGGTTGAGGATATGGGTGACTGACCTTATGGTTTCCATGCGAAACCTTGTTTTCCTTATAAATCGATTGAGAAATCTCAAATCGATGATAATCCGGAGGTCTCCCATCTTTTTGGGAACCAGGAACACTGGTGAGTAAATGCCTAGGCCTCTCTCCCCTGCCGGCACCTCCTCTAGGGCTCCCTTGGAGATATAGTCCTGGATGTAAGATTCCAGGACCACTTGTTTGGCCGGCCCGAAGTTTCGTGTAGCGACGAATCTCTCTGGGGGGGAGAGAGAGAAAGTCTACCCGGTACCCGACGGAGACTAAGTTCAGAACCCAAGGGTCTGCGATCAACTGACTCCAAGAGTCTTTGAAATGGGAGAGACGGCCCCCCACGGGCGTTTGGGGAAGTGGTATGGGAAAGTCTAGAGGAGACACTGCAGGGACAGCAGGGCTTATCCAAGAGCCTCGACGAGGCCCATAGTCAGGAGGGTTTTGCCTCCTTAGCGGGTTTACGGGAGCGCCTCGAATACTTACGAGACGGTCCCCCCCAATCTCTGCTCCTAGATTGCTGCCCCGGGCGTCCTTCGCGCTTGTTTCCCTGCCTGGGGCGTCCCCGAAAGGGCTGCTGGGGGAGGCTCTTCCCCTTTTTGTCGGAGAGCCCCTCCATTATTCTATCCAATTCGGACCCAAACAGCCTGTCTGGTTCGAAGGGGAGCCCACAAAGATTAAACTTGGACGCGTTGTCCGCGACCCAAGGTTTCAGCCAGAGTGGTCTGCGGGCAGCCGAAACTAAGGCCATGGTTTTGGCGGCCAGCTTCAACTGCATCTGGGTGGAGTCGACTAAGAAATCCATCGCCAGGTTGGCTGACTTGAAAGCTGCTAAGATGTCATCCCTGGATACGCTCTGGTCCACATCTGTCTGGATCTGATTGAGCCTAGAGCGTAGATAGGTGGCCACTTCAGTGGCCGCAATCGAAGTTGATGCGGAGGCAGCGGCCGCCGCATAACTCCTTCTGAGGGTGCACTCTGCCCTCCGATCTAGAGGGTCCTGCAGACTAGACCCATCATCTGCAGGGACTAGAGTGCGCCGGGACAACTTGGCTATCGCCATGTCCACCTTGGGAATGGAACCCCACGATTCCACCAAGGGTCTAGCCATCGGGTACATAAGTTTGAATTTTCTAGTGAGAACTGGGCCTTTCTCAGGCTTTCGCCATTCTGTGCGCATCACAGAAAGAAGGGTCTCATCCGCTCTGAAGACACGCTGTGTCCGTACGGCGGGATCGGAGGACTCCCCAATGTCAACATCATGGTCCCCCGACCTGATGGACTTAAGTAACTTCTGCGTCTTTTCTGGAGGGAAAAAGCAAGAAGTGATCTCTTCTTCCTCAGAAGAAGACCCCACCGAACAGGGGGTGGGTCTTTCGGGTGGTGCGACTGGAGCGCCCACATCCATGGGAGTCTGAGAGGGTCCTGGTAACCTCTCATTCAATAAGCGCACCACTCCCTTAATGGAATCATCCACGTATGTTTTCGTCCACTGAAACATCTCCTGCATCGTGGGTTCCGTGGACGCCGTGCGACAACTCTCACACCTAGAGTAGGGACAGCCGTCGTCTAAGGGCGTGTTACAATCAAAGCACGCCAAATGCTTCCTCTTGGCCCCAGATTTTCGCTGATCCGGATCCTTGGGGGAAGCCATAGTCTGTAATTGGAAACAAAAAAGACAGGTCATAACACCTACAAAAAAATTGGAGGTGGAGAAACGAGACCTTAAGGGGGCCCACCAGCACTAGAGATATATAGAGCTGCAGAAGAGGAACACACAAACCCACGCTAGTAATATAAGGATATCACAAAGGCACAGGGAACTCTGGAGCTAGCTTGTCAAAACAATGCAACCAGAGAACTGAATAACAGGCTCTGGGCGCTTAAAAGGAAGAAGCCCCGCCCCCTGGGCGGGTCCCAAATCGTAAGTATCCTAAGATATAAGAGAGCTAACCAAACTAGCTCAGCCTGCTTTGGATAGCTGCCCCGGGTCATCCTGGATCACAGGATATCTATCGGAAAGTAATTCTTATAAAGAGGGTGAGGATAGGACCTCAGCCGCGCTGCGAAAAAACCGGAAGTGACGTAGCGCAGCTAGTGCGCGTCACTTCCGGAAGATGGCGGCGCCCATAGCGCCACGCGTGTGTGACGATGGAGGAACGGGAGACCAGGAGAAACTGAAAAGGAGAGGGGAGGGGGACACCCCGCTCCCCGCGGTCCCCAGGTATAGAAAAATCGCCGCGATCCGCCTGAAAATAAAGGCAAAAAAGAGAGCCATGTAAAAAAACGGGGCGATCCTTTACATTAGAAAGAAAAAAGAAACCCCTAACTCTCAGCTCCAAAAAGGAGCGATACGCCAGTCCAACCTGTCCAAAGGACAGAAAAAAACACGGTGGGCTGGGGGGTGATCTCCTCCCTTTCAGGGAGCTGAAGATCGTTTATTGGTTCTTGGGCTCATTAAAATTCCGCCGGTCCTACCAGTCCACAGGGGCAGTTAACCCCATCTGTGCTGCTGGTAGGACGTAAGGGAATCTATCTTTCTTTCATTAGTGTCATGGTATTCTTCCTCCATGACACCACTTGTGCATGACAATTTTATTATCATGTTATTCCCTTATTTCTCTAATCATGTCTTTTATTATATGTGGGATATTATATTGATTGGGCATTGCTATTATTATGTTTTTCTTTTGAGTTCCTGTAGTTATGTTACTGTGCGCCAGCGTGTGCTCAGCTGGTTAGAATTAACATGCGGACACAATTGGCCAAGGGGCTGTTAAATAGCTATTCCCACAGTGATGGCGTTACCCCCTGACGAAGGTGCTCTGTTTTTTTTTTTTCCTATACGTATAAGCTTGTCCAGTTACTCTGGGATATTGGGTAGTCTGTACTAGGCTATTGACACCCTTGGTTGTGTTTTTGTTTTTAGCAGTGAAGCATAGCCTGGATCAATCGTCATGGTGGTCTTGGCCAGATGTAAGTCACTGGACATAATTATAAATTATTCTGCCTCTCACCATTAATGTATTTACATATACTAAAGGGGTTGTCTGAGAACTTAAAGGGGTTATCCCATCTTAGACAATGGGGGCATATCCTACCCATTGTCTGATTGGTGCGGGTCCCTCCTCTCCCGCGGAGTAAGTGGAGGAGGGCGCACTGTGCATGCGCAGCCGCCCTCTATTAATTTCTATGGAGCCGCCGAAAATAGCTGAGCACTGGCTTGGCTATTTCCGTCAGCCCCTTAGAAATGAATGGGAGCGGTGGCCGCACATGCGCGCTGCGCTCCCATTCACTTCAATGGGAGAGGGGGGGAGCTGCGCCTGGTGGTGGACGTACCCCAGGAAACCCTGGGTCCTCCAGCCACAACTCTCCCCGGCTCTGTTATCCTTGTAGGTGCGGGTCCCAGAGGTGGGACCAGCACCTATCAGACAATGGGGGCATATCCTAGCGATATGTCCCCATTGTCTAAAATGGAATAACCCCTTTAAAGTGTAAATGCTGTTTCATTTTTTATAATCTAATGGTATAGTACACCCGGCTGTATAAATGCTTTTGTGCTTTAAAATGATCATTTTCGGTTTTACCTGATAATAACTCCCACAAATGTGTGCTACTTTTCTATTCTGCAGCCTCTTCTCACAGCGCTGCCATGTGCAGCTGTCTCCTCTCTGATATAAACATGAGATGGGAAAGCACTGGGAACACTGGGCTCTGGCAGAAAGTGGAGGGCTGCTTTAGATGGTGATATCTTCTCAATGGTAGCAGCTAGAAACATGCAACTGGTCTTGTTTCTAACCTGACGTTCCAGGCTTTCATACAAGACCAGAATGAAGTCCAAGCAACAGAGGAGAAATCACTGTTAGAAATCGAATCAGGAATAATCGCAAGTAAAGTCTGCTTTTACTTTTACTTTCCGCTGCATTCACTGCATCCCGATTTCTATCAGTGATATCTTCCCCTGTACTGAACATATTGCTGTCATTCTGGTATTGTCTGAAAGCTTGAGCAGCTAAAGAAGCCGCCCCCCTCCCTGTCAGTGTGGAGGAGAATGAGGGAGCAGCTGAAGAGCTGACCGGAGGAGAGATAGTTAAAAAAAAATTATTGAAATGTGACATTATCATCAGTTTAGTGACCCATGTAGTAAAATTACGTTATTTTTACCACACAGTGAACACAGTAAAACAATTCTACAAAATAATGTAGAAATTGCAGTTTTTATTTCCCCCTAAAAATAAAATAAAAGTTAATACACTATATATACCCCAAAATGGTTAAAAAAAAAACCTGCGATCTGACTAAGAGGCTAAAACAAATGCTTACTGATTTCATGTAACGCAGGGCTTGTCTCTGATTAGCTGTATGTGAGAGGATACACACTGCTCTGGGGTAGTGGCGGAGGTTATCTGCATTCTGATTGGTCTTGTCTGTCTCTGGTTAGCTGTATGTGAAAGGATACACACTGCTCTGGGGTAGTGGGGGAAGTTATCTGCATTCTGATTGGTCTTGTCTGTCTCTGGTTAGCTGTATGTGAAAGGATACACACTGCTCTGGGGTAGTGGGGGAAGTTATCTGCATTCTGATTGGTCTTGTCTGTCTCTGGTTAGCTGTATGCGAGAGGATACACACTGCTCTGGGGTAGTGGGGGAAGTTATCTGCATTCTGATTGGTCTTGTCTGTCACTGGTTAGCTGTATGTGAGAGGATACACACTGCTCTGGGGGAGGTTATCTGTATTCCGATTGGTCTTGTCTGTCTCTGGTTAGCCGTATGTGAGAGGATACACACTGCTCTGGGGGAGGTTATCTGCATTCTGATTGGTCCTGCTTGTTCATGTAAGAAGAGCAAGGGGTTATGGAAAGTGGGGGAAATACAGGATGGCCTCAAGGATATGGCAAACATCACCACAGGAAGTGCAGCAGAGGCCATCTTAGGAAGATGCTGAAATAAAGGCACAGAGAAATAGTTACTAAGGGCTGAATACAGACATCAGAAAGGTAAAATTAACTGAAAAATAAAACCCCATGAATATATTTACCCTTCAGCATCACATATGTTAGGAATTTAATTTTCGGTAGTGAAATGGCAGTTACACTTTAAAACCTTAGATAACGCCTACAAATGCTTAAAAAATGCAATATACTAACCCATTTCTCCAGCACCATTCTTTACAGCGCTGGTCCAATACTCCTGCTGCTGTTTACACCAAGATGCAACTTTTTGAGCCCCACAGTACTACACCTTGCCACATTCTGAAAAACAGCTGTGGTGGAAGAGGGGCCCCAGTATATTCACTATTATTGATGCCAGTATACTAATTTAAATAGCCAAAATCTACTTCAGCTGTTATATATAACGCGTTTCGGGATATATAAACATAGAAATGATAAAACATCAAATTGAAGTGCAGATTCTCTGTAATGTACTTTATTAATATACGAGGGGTGCTCAGTAAGTTTTCAACCTGAATATGAAAACAAAAGACTTCTTGCTGCTGTAAGTACCCCGTGACGGCGTCTTTGACTCCATTATCATCAGGAAATAGTTTACCTCGCAGAAATTTCTTCAGGTTCTGAAAGAGAACGTAATCACTGGGATTCAGGTCTAGACTGTAGGGTGGATGGTTAAGCTCCATGATGCCGCATTCGCTGATAGCAACTTGTGAGCTGGTGAAGTGTCGTGAAGCAGAAACACTTGCCGACAGCTTTCCACAGCATTTCTCTTTGATTGACTTACGTAATGCCTTCATTGTTGAAGCATAAAGGGAATGTGTCATCAGAAAATGACCTGCTGTTTAATCTCTTACGGACACAGGGTGTACAGGTACGCCCTGTGTATTTCCGATCACCGCCGTGAGGCGGGCGGTGATCGGAACAGAGTGCCTGCTGAAATAATTCAGCAGGCACTCTGTGACAATGCCGAGGGGGGTCCTGTGACCCCCCCCGTATCGGCGATCGCAGCAAACCGTAGGTCAATTCAGACCTGCGATTTGCTACGTTTCTGGGTCATTCGGGTCTCCGGTGACCCGATAACCTGGAATAGGATGGTGATCGGTGGTGTGATAATACACCACCAATCACCATCCTTAGATCCTGAGAGTTGGCGGTGACATCACCTCTCCGGATCTCATCCTATTGGCTGGACGGGCGGGGGTTAACTTCTGCCTGCTCTGCTCTCCTCCTCCACACTGCTTCCGTGGAGCCAGGAGAGAGGAGCCCGTCCGTCCACCTCTAAGCCCAGCACCCCCACGTGAGCCACCATAGTGCCATCTGGCACTCAAAAGTTATTAGAGACAGGTTTAGGGAAAGGTTAGATTAGGCAGGGAGACTGAGGGATAGTTTAGGATAGATAGTTTTGTGCTTCACCCTGATTGGGTGTCTGGGGTCCACTCAGATTTGAGACCCTCGACCTCCCCAGGGGTGCTGCAGCTTGCCCCCATGCCCCCCCCCCCCACATTTTTGGGGGCACAAGGGCTTTTTTTGTGTGTGTGTGTGTGCTGACTGTGGCCGGCACTCTTAGTATCCGGCCACTGTTAGCACTCGCCCATCCCACCGCTGATCAGAGAGTTTGAATCTTTAATTTTTGGGGGGGGGGCTTTAATTTTTTTAAATTTAGTTTTATTTATTTTTTCTGTTAGGTTTAGGGTGGGTTAGGGTAGGGCAGTGGTCAGCAAACTGTAGCTCTAGAGCCACATGCAGCTCTTTAGCCCCCTGATATTGGCTCTTCCAGGTGCGGGCTCACATGTACAGTGCGATAGAATTTTCGTTGCCCGTAGCAAAAATAGGTAGGAGGGTGAAGACCAGGAAGCGGTGAAGGCTCTGTACTCACCGCTTCCTGGTCCTCGGTTGTAGGCTGTGCAGTGCTGCGCACAGTGTGAGGCGCTCTGTGACGTCACGCTGTGCACGCCAGTTCACAGTACAGCCGACAGCAGGAGGAACACAGAGCGCGGGTGGTGAGGAGCAGCGGCGTCCAGGAGCCGGAAAGGTAAGTGCTTTTTTATTTTATGAAACTTGGAGCTGATCTGAGGCAATGGGGTGATGAGAATCATAATGGGGGATATGAGAGGCATTATGGATGATAATGGGGATGATGAGAGGCATCATGGTTGATAATGGGGATGATGAGAGGCATGGGGCTCTTATCTGAGGTCTGATTGAGGGGGTCATTTACTTTGGGGTCTGAGCTGACATCTGATCTCAGGGAGGTCTTATTAACATTGAGGTTATGATTAGTGGTCTGACCTGAGGTGTAATGAAAAATATTTTTTTCCATATTGTCCTCCTCTAAAACCTACCTGCGTCTTATAGGGTGAAACGTTGTGGAGTGAAAGAAGATGTAGTGTCGAGGATTGAGAAAGGTATGTTCAGATGGTTAGGAATACCCTTATGAAGTAAATAACAATGTACCTTCCTATATATTTGAAGTTTAAAAAATTTGGCTCTCAAAAAAAATAAAATCGCTGTTTTGTCGATATTTGGCTCATTTTACTAATAAGTTTGCCCACCACTGGGGTAGGGTATAAGTGAATGTGAACACCCATCCCCCCACACACACTAAATAAAGTTTTACACACACACTCCCCTAATGGCTCGCCGGACATTCTCGGCCGAGGAGGCATACGCCCTGCTTGTCTCCGACTCCGAGAGCCCCAGTGAGGATGAGGATCACCCCTACTTTCCTCTTGTCATCCGCATCCTCCTCATCATCTAGTGATGATGATAAGCCCCCAAGGCGGCAGAGCCAGGGGACCCCCATGCCAGGGACCCTGTGGCCCACACTAGTATGAGCAGACCTAGGGCTCGTACTAGTTTTCCGGCCCACCAGATAAGTCCACCTCAGCCCTCTACCGATGAACATGTCTGATGTACCCGAGAATTTTGAGCCCGTGATTCTAAATTGTTGGCCAACCAGGAATCCAGATTCCCACAGTGGGCTTCACTGAATATGACTTTTTTAGTTTTTTTCAGTAACCACTTTGTGAATCTAATGGTGGAGCAAACGAACTTGTTCGCCCAACAGTTCATTGCTCAACACCCGGGCTCCTTTTTGGCTAGGTCCGGTGGCTGGACTCCGGTCAGTGCAGCCGAGATGAGGACGTTTTGGGGCCTCGTGCTGCACATGGGCCTAGTAAAAAAAAAAAACTGTGTCAGGCAGTACTGGAGTGGGGACGTCCTCTACCAGACCCCACTCTACTGTATGGCCCTGACACATTCCCGTTTTGAGGCCATTCGGGAAAAGCCTGCATTATGCAGATAAGGCTACTTTCACACTTGCAGCAGTGTGATCCGGCAGGCAGTTTCGTCGTCGGAACTGCCCGCCGGATCCGTCGATCTGCCGCTGACTGAAAGCATTTGTGAGACAGATCTGGATCCGTCTCACAAATGCATTGCAAGGACGGATCCATCTCTCCGCTTGTCATGCGGACAGACGGATCTATCTTGTATCTTTATTCACATTTTTACCGGTCTGCGCATGTGCAGGCCAGAAGAACGGATCTGGCATTCCTATGGGAAAAAATGCCGGATCCGGCATGTCTTCAGTTTTTGTTGGCTGGAGATAAAACTACGGTTTTATCTTTTGCCTGATCAGTCAAAACGACTGAACTGAAGACATCCTGAACGGATTACTCTCCATTCAGAATGCATGGGAATATGCCTGATCAGTTATTTTCCGGTATAGAGCCCCTGTAACGGAACTCTATGCCGGAAAAGAAAAACGCTAGTGTAAAATTACCCTAATCCAGCATGTCCTCCCCGAGGTGTTCCTGCCTGTGACCGTCTGTACAAAATCAGGCCGGTCATCGGTCACATCAGGGCCAAATTTTCAGAGGCCTATGTACCTGGAAGGGAGGTCGCTGTTGATGAGTCTCTCATTGCTTTCAAGGGGAGACTCCTTTTCCGCCAGTATGTTCCCTCTAAGCGGACAAGGTATGGCGTGAAGCTGTACAAACTTTGTGAGAGTACCTCAGGATACTCTTACAAGTTTTGTGTGTACGAGGGGCGAGATTCCCCCAGAATGTCCCCCCACTCTGGGTGTTAGCGGGAAACTCGTGTGGGACCTTATGAACCCACTGCTAGATAAGTGTTACCACATGTACGTGGATAACTTTTATACTAGTATGCCCTTGTTCCTGTCCCTCGCCGCCAGATCCACGTCCGCTTGTGGGACCGTGCGGAAAAATCAACGCGGCCTCCCTACCCACCCCCTCCAGATATCTATCCCCAAGGGTGAGACCCGTGCCCTTACCAGTGGAAACCTGTTGCTGGTCAGATATAAGGACAAGAGGGATGTCCTTGTACTGTACACAATTCACGGTAACGGCATCACCCCTGTTCCTCTGCAAGGAACCGTGGCAACGGTCCCCAAGCCCGATTGTATCGTGGACTACAATCGGTATATGGGAGGAGTTGATCTCTCTGATCAAGTCCTCAAGCCATATAACACCATGCGCAAAACCCGGACATAGTACAAAAAAGTTGCGGTCTACTTGGTAAAGGTTGCCATGTACAACTCTTTTGTGCTGTTCCGGAGCGCTGGTAGCACAGGGAAATTCATGCAGTTCTATGAGTCAGTCCTCAAGGCCCTGATCTTTTATGACCAGGAAAGAGCAGGCCAGAGTACCTCGGGAACTGTAGGCACCCGGATGGTCCCTGGCCAACACTTTCCAGGTGTGGTCCCCCATACTGTAAAGAAGGGACGGTCCCAAAAAAAGTGCAGAATGTGTCACAGGAGGGAGATACGGAAGGACACCACCACTCATTGTGACACATGCCCCGATCCTCCTGGCCTCTGCATTGACTGTTGGTTCAGGGAGTACCACACTTCAATGGAGTACTAAATTTATAATACCCTTCCCCAATTTTAATTCTATTTGGCATAGACAATCGTCCAGAAAAAAAAAAATAAAAATATGGGTCTCAGACTTTGGAGACAATAAATCCCCAATTTTTTTTTAATTTTATATTTATATTTAGTAAAACTAAAATAAATAAAGTACACATAAAGTATACATATTAGGTACCGCCGTGTCTGTAAGAACCTGAACTATAAAAATACCACATGACCTAACCCCTCATATGAACACAGTAAGGAAAAAAAAAAAATAAAATAATATAATATATATATATATATATATATATATATATATATATATATTATTTTTTTGTAACCTTTCCTCACAAAAATGTAATATAGAGCAACCAAAAATCATATGTACCTTAAAAATAGTCCCAACAAAACTGCCACCTTATCCCGTAGTTTACAAAATGGGGTCACTTTTTTGGAGTTTCAACTCTAGGGGTGCATCAGGGGGCTTCAAATGGGACATGGTGCCGTGTGCCCGTACAGTAGTTTACGACCACATATGGGGTGTTTCCATAAACAACAGAATCAGGGCAATAAATCTTGAGTTTTGTTTGTCTGTTAACCCTTGCCTTGTTACTGTAAAACATGGATTAAAATGGAAAATTTGCAAAAAAATTGAAATTATGAAATTTCATCTCCATTTGCCAATAACTCTTGTGGAACGCCCAAAGGGTTAACAAAGTTTGTAAAATCAGTTTAAAAAAAAAAATATGAATTTAAATTTTTGGTAACCTTGCTTCACAAAAATGTAATATAGAGCAACCAAAACTCATATGTACCTTAAAAATAGTCCCAACAAAACTGCCACCTTATCCCGTAGTTTACAAAATGGTTGCTCTGAACAGGAGTCATCTTCAATTGATTCCCTACCCCATTTAAACTGCTTGGCCCAAAACTTTACTTGGTAGTAGGAAGGCACATCATGACTTTCATGGATTTTTTTAGGCTTCTTTTCTTCCTTTGAACACCACTCGTATATTCTTTGTTAAAATTGATTATTTTTTACAATGCAGTGTGTGCAGCATAATCTAAAACCTCTCACTGCCTCTAAATGAATCTGATCTGTTCACGCACGGCTCTTGGAGGCTTGGGTTAGATGGGAACAGTGGTGCACCAGGCCATTAATGTAGGCATCAATTAGAATGAACAGTGCGGGAGCTATGATGCGCTGATAGGCGTCTACATTGAGCTGTAGACTGCCCACACATGCGCATTTCGACTGTTATTTTATAAAGGGGTGTTTATGTATTCTGAAACGCGTTATATATTTTAATAGTAATAAATTCACTCTAATCTGACTAAATTAGCTCAACCAAGAATGTGTTTGTCTTTGAAAATTCAAATCAGAAATTCATGGTAAATCTTGTGGATAGTTCATAGATATTATTTGTAGGAAAACTTAAATTGGTTTTACGCCCAAAGACACTTTGCAAGTTTCTGGTTTTAACTTTATTTACAGAAATAAAAAAGGAAAAAAGAAATGGAACTGTACATGGCATCACATTTTGTAGGCTCTTCCAAATCCATTGAACACGTGAAACTAAATTCTGAAGAAAACCAATCATACACCAAGTAAGGCCTGGTTCACACGCTGTCTTGGTTTGCATGTCTCTTTGGGATCCATTCCTGCTGTTCCCAAGAAAGAGAAATGCCTGATGCAACCACGCTGCTTCAGCCCAGCCTCGACACAAGCCTTGGGTGGATGTCAATGACCATCATTAACAAAGGCTGATTATCTGTATGCCTGTTTACCTGGCAACATGCCACACTTGAGGATGTTTCTGGGGGAAACAACTGCTTTTCCATTGTAAATTTGAATATAAAACAGTAACTTTTTGGGAAGGTCTCCAAAAACAAGGGTGACATAAAAATACTCCTTAACTGCTTTAAGAGTTGGCAACAATTTGCTAAATTCCATTAAACGTGAGATCAAAAGGGTGTGTAAAATCTGTTGTAATTCCAAGGCTGTGGGCTCCTGTATCCCATATAGTTCTAAGAAAAGAAAAGGGTCAGTTAGTATTGGAAACATGGACAACATGAATACAAAATAGGACTGCGTTTTGTGCACTTCACCTTTCCCTTACCTGCATCCATGGTCCATAAGTGTAGGGAGGAACAGGAGGTATAGGTGGTGGAAAAGACAATCTTGGTGGGGGAACAGAACCTCCAAAAAACGAGGGCATCAAAGGTGGGATTGGTGCTCTGTGAGGAGGTATATATGGTCGTACTGTAGGTCTTGGTACAGGAACCTTACCCCTTGGACTAGGGGTAGGTTTATACTGGACATAGTTAGTGGATTTTGGGGTGTTTACAATAGTTTGAGGTGTAGATGACTCTGTTGTATTAGTTGTAGAAACGCTTTGATTTGATGATAAAGGTGCTTCAGATGCGGCTGCATGCGGCATAATTCCTGAGGTGGAAATATTGTCCTCTACTGAGGCGCTGTCAGACTGGGTTTTAGCTTTTTTCTTCTTTTCTTCTTCGTTCCTGTGTAGAAAAAGATATATAAATATCCGTGCATTGAAAAGTTTTGCATCAATGTCTTCTGCATTGAAATCAGTGTTGGCAAGTCATTAGGAGAGTACACAATATTCCCTTAGATACAGCATACAGTTGAAATTATAGCGGTTTTGCAGGCTCCTGACATTGATGACCTATTCTCAGGATAGGTTATTAATATTCAATCGATGGGGTTGAACACCTGGCACCCCCACCGATCCGCTCCTCCCTGCAGCCTCTGGGGCTGGAATTACCACTGTGAATGGAACAGGAAGCACAACTCCATTCAAAGTGTAGTGGTCGTGTCAGATTACTGCAGTTCCTGGGTTAATGCAACTAGGCTCCAAATCATTTCAGTGGGAGCCTAGCTACAGTAACCCAGGATGGCCACTACACTTTGAACGGATCTAAGTTTCAGTTCCAGCACTGGAGGCTGCAGGGAAAAGCTGATTGGCGGGGAAGCAGTGCGTCGGACCCTCGCTAATCAGATATTACATCAATGTCAGACCCTTTTAAATTCTAATGCCAAATAATTTTAAGATATAAAGAGCTAATCAACTAAAACTGCACTAAAGATATAAAGGGCTAATCAACTAAACTGCACTAACCCTTTAAAATAAAGAAGAAATGTATTTGATTATCCTAGACTTTTATGGCATAGTAACTAAACAGGTCAATAATTTATAATCATGCAGTTCTCACTGCTAGGACCACCACCAATGATGAGAATAGAGGTGCCCACTCATTATTCCCAACAGAGAAGGGACCACACATGCATAATTGACTACTACTTTTTTTTTTTTTAATCTTGTAGGAGGTTTTCCCAGGTTCTAGACTACTGATGACCGATCCTCCATCTAAATGATCAATTTAGTGGACATCGACATAGTAGACGGAGCTGGAAGAAGAAAGCGCCTTCCACTGTGTAGTGGCTAACGTGACTTACTGAGAACGGGCAGCTGCTAAACACAGCTGACTGGTGCAGGTACCAGGTGTTGGACTCCCACATAGTTTATAAGGCCAAAAAAAGACATTTGTCCATCCAGTTCAGCCTGTTATCCTGCAAGTTGATCCAGTGGAAGGCAAAAAAAAAAAAAACTGCGAGGTAGAAGCCAATTTTCCCCACTTGAGGGGAAAAAAAATTCCTTCCCGACTCCAATCAGGCAATCAGATTAACTCCCTGGATCAGCGACCCCTCTCTAGTAGCTATAGCCTGTAATATTATTACGCTCCAGAAATACATCCAGGCCCCTCCTGAACTCTTTTATTGTACTCACCATCACCACCTCCTCAGGCAGAGAGCTCCATAGTCTCACTGCTTTTACTGGAAAGAATCCTCTTCTATGTTTGTGTACAAACCTTCTTTCCTCCAGACGCAGAGGATGTCCCCTCGTCACTGTCCTGAGGATAAATAGATGATGGGAGAGATCTCTGTACTGACCCTGATATATTTATACATAGTTATTAGATCTCCCCTCTTTTTTTCTAACGTGAATAACCCTAATTTTGATAATCTTTCAGGGTACTGTATTCCCCCATGCCAATTATTACTTTAGTTGCCCTCCTCTGAACCCTCTCCAGCTCTGCTATGTCTGCCTTGTTCACAGGAGCCCAGAGCTGTACACAGTACTCCATGTGTGGTCTAACTAGTGATTGCTGTTCACTAAAATTCCTAGGTCCTTTTCCATGTCCGTGTCACCCAGTGTTTTACCATTTAGTATGTACGGGTGACTTGCATTATTCCTTCCCATGTGCATAACCTTACATTTGTGGTACTCCGCTAGTGACAGTGACCCAATCTGAGTGTGTACCATTAATAACCACCCTCTGTTTTCTATCACTGAGCCAGTTACTTACCCACATACAGACGTTTTCTCCCAGTCCGAGCATTCTCATTTTATATACTAACCTTTTATGTGGTACAGTGTCAAATGCTTTGGAGAAGTCCAGATATCCGACATCCATTGATTCGCCGCTGTCAAGTCTAGAACTTACCTCCTCATAGAAACTGATTAAATTAGTTTGGCATGACCAATCCCCCATGAAGCCATGCTGATATGGCGTTATTTGCTTATTTTCATTGAGGTACTCCAAGATAGCATCTCTTAGAAAACCTTCAAACAATTTACCCACAACAGATGTTAAACTTACCGGCCTATAGTTTCCGGGCTCTGTTTTTAGACCCTTTTTAAATATTGGCACCACATTTGCTATGCACCAATCCTGTGGAACACTCCCTGTCAGTACAGAGTCCTTAAATATCAGAAATAAGGATCCGGGTATGACATTACTTAATTCTCTTGGGATATGGGGGTGTATGCCACCTGGTCCTGGCGATTTGCCTATTTTAATCTTTTTAAGACGCCACTGTACTTCTGGGTCAGACAGGGCACTTTTAATTGGGAATTTACTTTTACATTCTGCATTTAATCTGACAGCTAATTTTCCCTCTAAGTATCTAGTATGCTATAATATGTAGAGACCCTACTTGTACATGTACAATTAATTGTACCTGATGCATTCATTCTATATACAGTGCTTCTGGAAATTCTTCAGATCTGTTCACTTTTTTCACATTTTGTTATGATACAGCTTTGTTGAATTGACATAAGTATTCAGACCCTTTACTCAGGACTTAGTTGAAGCACCATTGGCAGCAATTACAGCCTCCAGTCTTCTTGGGTATGATGGTAAAAGGTTTGCACACCTGCATTTGGGGACTTTCTGCCATTCATCTCTGCAGATCCTCTCAAGCCCTGTCATTTTGGATGGGGACAATCTGTGGACAGACATTTTCAGGTCTCTCCAGAGATGTTCGATTGGTTTCAAGTCAGGGCTCTGGCTGAGCAATTCACAGAGTTGTCCCTGAGCCACTCCTGTTTTGTCTTGGCTGTGTGCTTAGGATCATTGTCTTGTTGGAAGGTGAACCTTTAGCCCAGTCTGAAGTCCAGAGCACTCTGGATCAGGTTTTCATTAAGGGTACTTTCACACTTGCGTTGTGAAGATCCGGCAGGCAGTTCCGTCGCCGGAACTGCCTACCGGATCCGGAAATCCGTGTGCAAACGGATAGTATTTGTAGGACTTTCGTCTCCACTACAAAATCATGTTCTGAGCGTAAACCTAACGGACCCCATAGTCTATGGGGTCTGTAGGCTCCGCTCGCCTCAGTTATGTGCCCAATTCGTCCTTTCAGTTCTCCTGCTCCTATAACGGAGCAGGAGAACGGAAAGGCTGAACGCTGGTGTGAACTCAGCCTAAGCCACATTCGTATTAATAAGATAAGAATTGACCGTTAATGAGACTTTATAAGGTCAGAAATAAGGAGCCATCAGCTCCCTGCCTGATGGACCAGAGAGAAATTTCTGAACCAGCTACTAGATACACTCAAAGACCAACTTAAAAAATGATTTTTATCTCAATGCAATAATAAAAAGAAATTGCCACCAAAGGTGTACACAGCCTTTCAGAAGTACCCCTGTCTAAAAAGAATTCTGCTGCACTGAAAGTTCCCACGAGCACTATGGAGGCCATAGTGCTCGTGGGAACTTTCAGTGCAGCAGAATTCTTTTTTTATATACCTTTCTTCAGATAGGTGCCTCCACACAATCCTGTCTCTGATCTCTCCAGGCAGTTGTTTCCTCCTCATGGCTTGCTTTATGCTCTGATATGCATTGTCAGCTGTGAGAATTTATATAGACAGGGGGTACATTTTCCCAATCAAATGAATTTAGCACAGATGGACTCCAATTAAAGTGTAGAAACCTCTCAAACATGTTCAGTAGAATTGAGAGGCCTCCAGAGCTAACTTTCAAGGGTCAAAGCAAAGAGTCTGAATACTTATGTATATGGGCATTTTTTAGTTTTCCTTTTCAAGAAACTGCTGTAACTGAGATGATACACACTCAATAACCATCGACCAAATATTTATTTGTCCGACAATTATTACTCCCAACTCCCCCATAAATCGGCAAGTTTGGCTCAGCCAAGCGTGCGTGTTTATTTCAATTAGCAGAGGGGAATATGCTGCTACTATACACCTCTTGCTGCAGCTTATCTCCCGTAGGAGGACTGGGAATTCTAAAATCCAACATGCCAAGTACTTTTTCCCCCTCCGACATCTGCCACCAGTGCGGAGTTGCATGAACACCTGATTTATTTATTTATTTGAAGTCCGAGATTCAGCTGCAATGAGCAACATTATAGAGTAACATATTAACAAAGTTTATAAGGCTGAAAAAAAAAAAAATACATCTGTCCATCCAGGTCAGCAGTTGATCCAGAGGAAGACAAAAAAGAAGCCTTGGTAGAAGCCAACTCTAGTAACTATAACCTGTAATGTTATTAACCTCCAGAAATACATCCAGGCCCCTCCTGAACTCTGAGAGTTCCATAGTCTCACTGCTCTTACCGTAAAGAATCCTCTTCTATGTTTGTGTACAAACCTCCTTTCCTCTGGATGCAGAGGATGTCCCCTAATAGAGTAACAGAGATAATCTTTGATAAATGATAAAACTCTTACTCGTCATGAACAGCTTTTCTCTTGAACTCTTCCTGCTCCAGTAGTGTTTGATGCTCATCGTAGGCATTAAGTAAACTGCAAGTGGAAACAAAGACGTATATTTACACTGAAAAACATAAATTCATTGGGTTTACCCTCATTATCCCAATTCATCTAATTGGTCAATTGGTGACCTGCACATGATTCCATTTTTTAAAGGAATCCTATACATAGGAATGAATGAGAGGGAAACGCCTACCTACAGTATTTAGTTACTCTAACACTGCTCCCCTAGGCACAGCTGCTGCAAAGCACAGAACTGTGGAGCTCCGTTGCTTTTGAAAAACAGCTAATCAATGGAGTGCCGGGAGTCAGACCCCCACCTATTTGATATTGATGACCCATCCTAAGGTTAGATCATCATTAAGTAAGTTCTGGCGAGAGAGCATTATGCGAAATAAAAGACTCTTGGAACATGTATAGAATACTTTTTTTTTTACAAATTAGTGTTGCATGTTCTACTATGGCCATTATCCCCTTCCCGCATTATCACGTACATGTACGTGAGCGAATGTGGCTCTGCCACATTCTCACATGCATATATGTGATGGGATCTGGTGGGTGCAGGAGCTGGGCCCCTGCTGCATCTGCCGGGATCAGTGTGTGCGGTGATGCCGGCGTATTAACTCTTTCACAGGCGGCGGTCAGCACTGACCACGACACGTGCGGGGTATACAGAGGGAGGGGGTTCTCTCTGACTCCATGTGCTGGCAGGGGGTCAACTGTTGCCATGGCAGCCCCGATGCCTTACACAGGCATCGGAGCTACCAGCCTACAGAAGCCCAGGAGATCCAGCCTGAGCGCTGGGTCTCCTAGGCAACTGTCAGCGTCTCACTGTGTGTGACGCTGACAGTTCAATTCAGTACATGACAGAATGTATTGTACTGAATTGAAACAGGGATCAAATCCTGAAAAGATGAAGTCCCACAGTGGGACAAATATAAAAAGTAAAATATACTGAAAAAAAATTATAATTTAATTTCAAGTTAAAAAACAGAAAGCGTCCTTTTTCCAAAATAAAGTAAATTATAATTTTTTTAAATAGGGGGGAAAAAAAAGTAGACATATTACGTATCGCTGCATCCGTATAGACCGGCTCTATAAAAATATCACATGATCTAACCCCTCAGGTGAACACTGTCAAAAAAGTAAAATAAAAACGGTCATCTTACATCACTAAAAGTGCAACACCAAGCGATCAAAAAGGCGTATGCCCCCCAAAATAGTACAAATCTAACCATCACCTCATTCCGCTAAAAATTTGCCCCTACCTAAGACAATCTCCCAAAAACTTTACTAAATAAATAAAAAGTAGACATATTAGGTATTGCCACGTCCGTAACGACATGCTCTATAAAAATATCACATGACTTAACCCCTCAGGTGAACACTGTAAAAAAAAAAAAAAGCAATTTTTTTTGTCACCGTACATCACAAAAAGTGTAATACCAAGTGATCAAAAAGGTCATACACACTCCAAAATTGCACCAATAAAACAGTCAGCTCATCCCGAAAAAAAAACCGAGACCCTACATAAGAATCGCCCAAAAATGCTTTATTATGTAAAACTGAAACAAACAAAAAAAGTAGTCATATTTGGTATTGTCGCATCCGTAACAACCTGCTCTATAAAAATATCACATGATATAACCTGTAAGATGAACATTGTAAATAACAAAAAAAAAAAATGGTGCCAAAACAGCTATATTTTGTCACCTTGCCTCACAAAAAGTGTAATATAGAGCAATTAAAAATCATATCTACCCTACAATAGTACCAACAAAACTGCCACCATATCCTGTAGTTTCCAAAATGGGGTCATTTTTTGTAGTTTCTACTCTAGGGGTGAATCAGGGGGTCTTCAAATGTGACATGTCCCTCCAAAAACCATATGGCATTCCTTTCCTTCTGTGCCCTGCCGTGTGTCTGAGCAGCAGTTTACAGAAACACCCCATTTGTGATTGTAATCTACAGAATCAGGGTAATAAATATTGAGTCTTGTTTGGCTGTTAACCCTTGCTTTGTTACTGGAAAAAATGGATCAAAAAGAAAAATCTGCCCAAAAAAGTGAAATTCTGAAATTTCATCTTCATTTTCCTTTAATTCTTGTTGAACATCTAAAGGGTTAACAAAGTTTGTAAAATCAGTTTTGAAAACCTTGAGGGGTGTAGTTTCTAAATGGGGTCATTTTTGGGTGGTTTCTATTATGTAAGCCTCACAAAGTGACTTCAGATCTGAACTGGTCCTTAAAAAGTGGCTTTTGGAAATTTTCTAAAAAATTTGAAGATTTACTTCTAAACTTCTAAGCCTTCTAACGTCCCCAAAAAATAAAACGGCATTCACAAAATGATCCAAACATGAAGTAGACATATGGGGAATGTAAAGTAATAACTATTTTTGGAGGTATTACTGTCTATTATAAAAGTAGAGAAATTGAAATTTTGTATAAATAAAAATGAATTTTTTTTAACTCAATTTTACCACTGTTATGAAGAGCAATATGTGACGAGAAAATCTCAGATTGGCTTGGATAAGTAAAAGCATTTTAAAGTTGTAACCACATAAAAGTGACATGTCAGATTTGCTAAAAATGGCCTGGTCCTGAAGGTAAAAACTAGCTTGGTCTTGAAGGGGTTAAATCTACAAGACGGGACTCATTTTTAGCATTCATCATGTTACGGAAAATGGCCAGACTTGGTACCTTTTAATATTGTCGCCGCAGTCTTCCAGGAACTCTAGACGTCTCTGTGACAATATCCCCTTAATAGCATCGTGGATGTTGCTGTTCAGGGCTCTTTTCACACAATGCATCACACTATCCACATCATCTCTGGCCATCTCAACCTCCAGCAGGCACTGATGCAGGTAAGGACTATTCTGGAAGAATATGTGGAAGCCAAAAAGATATGCTTAAACCTTTCACCTGCTACTAGAGAGAAAACGAGAACTGTATACAGTATAATATCAGACTGCTACTGACAGCATAGTTCTGGATAAACAGATAAAAAATACAAAAATACCGGTATTGTACCCAGGGCCCCAGTGCTGCAAGGCACTTGTATTAACTTGTACCCAGAGCCACCATGGTGCCCTGCTGCTCACAAAAAGGTATACAGTGGGGACGTGAAACTACTTGCCTTGTCCACAAACTGTAGATACACATAATAAGTCAGCAATGTCAGACAGATGGGGTCCCACACCTATGTGTAGAATGGGGCCCCCAAAGTGACTGCGCATATGCGGCGTGCTTTCCATTCACTTCTATGGGAGCCCTGACAATAGCCGATTGTGCGTGCTTGGCTATTTTTCGGAAGTCCAATAGAAATGAATGAAGACCGCATTGTACATTCACTTCTTAATAGCAGAGGCAGCGCTGTTTTCTGAACTCCCATAGAAATGAATGGAGGGCGGCCGCACACTTTGAGGGCTCCGTTCTAGAGATAAGTGCAAGTCACACCCTATCCTAGCGACATGCCACCGATGTCTGCGGGGAGACTACCACTTTAAATAACCGTTGATCACATGCTCGTTTGTCAAATACAATTATTTCTCCTGCCTCCCCCATAAACATGTATGTGTAGCTAGATCAAGCTACATTTCAATGGGGAGATATAATCTGCTGCCAGGCATCTTTGGTGGCTTCTAAGGGTGAATTTACAAGGCCCGATTGTCGGGTAGATTGTCGGGAACAAACATTCCTGCGAACGCTCGTTCTCGACAATCTGCCCGTCTTAATGTGCCGCCGAAAAGAGACATTTTCTTTTGCTCATCTTTGCAAGTCTCTGCATATTTTATGCTGGATGTATTTTTAACCCCTTAAAGGGTCATCTACCCACTGCCACTAAACATGCAGCAATTTATTAAAATTTTCCAGCACTGCAGGCCGATAATTATGGGCGCTTTCTTACCGGATCCTTCTTGAGAGCGTCAACCAGTACATCTCTGGCCTTTTCTGGATCTTTCTTCAGCTTTAGAAGTAGTCGAGAAAGTTTCACGGCATAAAATGTTGCCATTTCTGTGCCCGAGCTGTTTTGGACAGCTTCACTGAGTAATCTCTCTGCCTCTTGCAGATTTCCATTCCGCCGTTCAAAGTTCACACGCCTTAGGCGCACCATGACCACTCCAGGTAACACCTTCTCCAGGTTGCACATAATGGCTCGAGCAGAATCCAGTTGTCCTGCAGACAGAAGACCATTGGGACAAGAAATATTTAGTTTTTGGATAAAAAACAAAAACATAGCACGGTGTGAAAAACTGGCTACTAACTAAATATAATGACATACCAAGCTTTTCTTCAAATAAAGCCCACTGAAGATGTAGTGTAAATTTCAGTGGCAAATGGATCCGACAGGCTCTCTCAAATACAGAACGGGCAGCTTCCACGGAATGTTCTTCCATATACTTAGCATACTGCAGAGATTTACATCATAAGAAAAATTGTTAGTAATATACTCGCCTGAAAACTGCGACATAAGATCTAATAAGAAAGCCTTGTGATATTTCGAGGGAATTTAATTCATTCTATGAACAATTATACACCACTAAAATTACCAAGGTTCATCCAGAAATTTTACCCACAAGCCAAACATCCCTAACTTTTTGTGAGTAGTGTATTAGTGATAGGTGGTAAAAATGGGTAATTAAAAGGGTTGTCTCATCATGGACAATAGGGGCATAAGCAGCGCGGTAAGGCCTTGTTCGATCACCGTTTCTCCTTTTTGTTCTCCGGCTCCGTTGAGGAGCAGGAGAACGGAAAGGACGGATTCTGCTAATAACAGACATGAGCATAACGGAGCCTAAAGACCCCATAGACTATAATGGGGTCTGTTCAGTGTCCGCTCAGATCATTATTTTTGAGCGGAGACGAAAGTCCTGCATGCAGGACTTTCGTCTCTGCTCAAAAATCATGTTCTGAGCAGACACCAAACGGACCCCACTGTATATCAAGAACAGAGCCCCGCAAGTGAAGGAGGGCACACTGCACATGAGCAGCCGCCCTCTATTCATTTTCTATGGGGCCGGCAAAAATAGCCAAGCGCTGGCTCAGCTATTTCCGTTGGCCCCATAGAAATGAATGGGAGCGGGGGCTGCGCATGCGCAGTACTCTCCCATTCACTTCCATAGGGAGCCGGCTTGGTGGTGGCCGGAACGGAGTCCTCCAGCCACCTTGTGGGGCTCCTTTCTCGATATGGGTGCGGGTCCCAGCGGTGGTACTAGTTTAGGGTACATATGATTTTTGGTTGCTCTATATTACACTTTTTGTGCAGCAAGGTAACAAGAAATAGCTTTTTTGGCACGTTTTTTTTTGTTGATGCCAACATTCATCTGACAGGTTAGATCATGTGGTAATTTTATAGAGCAGGTTGTCACGAACGCGGCGATACCTAATATGTACACAATTTATTTATTTATGTAAGTTTTATACAATAACTTCATTTTTAAAACCCAAAAAATGTTTTAGTGTCTCCATAGTGTAAGAGCCATAGTTTTTTCAGTTTTTGGGCGATTATCTTGAGTAGGGTCTAATTTTTTGCGGGATGAGATGATGGTTTGAATGGTACTATTTTGGCGTACATGCGACTTTTTGGATCACTTTTATTACCTTTTTTGGGAAGTAAGGTGGGGAAAATTTCAATTTTCTAATAGTTTTTATTTTTTTGCCGTTCACCGTGCGGGGAAAGTAACATGACAGTTTTATAGATCAGGTCGTTACGGACGCGGCGATACCCAATATGTGTAGTGTATTTTATATTCAGTGATAAATGTTTTTTTTTTTTTTTATCTGAACTTTTTTCACTTTTTTTAAACATTTTTTTGACCCAGACCCACTTGGTTCTTGAAGATCCAGTGGGTCTGATGTCTGTATAATACAGTACAGTACAATATATATTGTACTGTTCTGTATTTTACTTTGTCTGAACAGATCTATGCCTTTAGCATAGATCTGTTCAGCACCATGGACAGCAGGACGCCTGAGAAGGCGTCCTGTTGCCATGGGAACCTTCCCCGTCTGCCACAACTTCGCAGACGGGGAAGGGTAAGCACAGGGCTGCGGGGGGCTCTCTCCCTCTCCATCGGGGGGTTGCAAAGGCACAGCAGCCCCCCGATGGGAGAGGGAGGGAGCCCCTTGACCCTGACAGTTAACCTTATCCATACCGCGGTCCGTACGGACCACGGTATGGAAAAGGTTAAACGGCTGACATCTGCACAGATGTCAGCCGTTTATACCAGGGTGTCAGCAATGTGCTGACACCCTGGTATACCCACTAGAAGCCAACAAATTTTCAAGGGGAGGCGGGCGGGGGATCGCGCAACGCCCCCACCGCCTGCGACACCCCCCCTGCACCACCCGCTGGCATCAAATCGTGCAGGGGTGCAAAATATTGATTTTAGGCACTCCAAAGTTTCTGATCCCCGCGGTAAGGGACCGCGGGGATCAGAAACTGCAAAAAGCGCAGCAAACCGCAGGTCTGAATTGACCTGCGGTTTGCTGCGATCGCCGACACGGGGGGGGGGGGGGGGGGGGGTCACATGACCCCCCCTGGCGTTGTGACAGGATGCCGGCTGAATGATTTCAGCCGGCATCCTGTTCAGATTAACCCCTGGGGCGCCGGAATTCCGATGTAAAGTTAGGACGTACCGGTACGCCCTGAGTCCTTAAGGACTCGGGAAATAGGGCGTACCGGTACGCCCTGCGTCCTTAAGGGGTTAAGTTGCAAATAGGGGTTCTGCATTGCATTCAGAGATTATCTCCTTCTATGTGTTGCCAGCGTCCGTGAATCCGGTTATCCTTGGTCTTCCCTGGCTGCGTCAGCACACTCCAGTTCTAGACTGCCACTCCGGTCAGATTCTGCGTTGGGGATCATCCTGCCAGTCCACCTGCTTATCAAAGGTCCGACCTGCCTCCTCGCCTACTGTACCTGTAGACCTGTCTGGACTTCCACAGCAGTATGCCAGTTTTGCGGATGTCTTCAGTAAGAAAGAGGCAGAGACCCTGCCTCTCCTTATTGTCCTTATGATTGTCAGAGTGACCTTCTGCCTGGTGCCACTCCTCCTCGCGGTTGAGTCTGCCCACTCTCACTTTCTGAGACTCAAGCAATGTCTGATTACATCAAGGAGAATCTCGAGAGGGTTTATCCAGAAATCTACTTCACCAGCCAGGCCTGGGTTCTTCTTTGTGCAGTACAAAGATGGATCATTACGGCTCTGTATCGACTATCAAGGTCCTAATAAGGTCACAGTCAAGAATCGATAACCTCTTTCGCTAATCTCCGAACTTTGACAGGATCCAGGGAGCTAAGGTCTTCACAAAATTCAACCTGTGTTGCACATACAATCTTATCTGCATTCGAAAGGGCGATGAGTGGAAGACTGCTTTCAACACTCATAATGGACACTACGAGTATCTCATCATGCCCCTGGGTCTGTGCAATGCTCCCGCGGTATTCCATGAATTGGTAAACGATATCTTCCAGGACCTGCTCTATGTCTGCGTGATGTGTACCTGGACGATATACGGATCTATTCTCCAGATTTGACACCTCACCGGAGTCATGTACGTTTAGTTTTACAGCAGTTGAGAGAGAATGGACTTCATGCCAAACTTGAGAAATGCATCGTCTGAAAAATCTACCGTACCGTTCCTCGGATACATAATTTCGGATGTTGGGTTGCAGATGGGTCCTGAAAAGGAGTTGAATGCAGTAATGGACTGGCCCCGCCCACAGGGTCTTCACTCCATACAGTGCTCCTTGGATTTGCTCATTTCTATTGTCAGTTCATTCCGAATTTTTCGTCTTTTACATCTCCGCTCTTACTAAGAAAGGGGTGAATGCCAGAGTCTGGACTCCTGAGGTGGAGGCTGCCTTCGTCTAATTAAAGAGGTCCTTTTTTTCTGCACCTGTTCTGCGTCATCCCAATGTCTCCTGCCAATTCTTTTTAGAAGTGGATGCCTCCTCCATAGGAGCCGGTGCTGTTTTACTACAGGAAGGTTCCAGGGGCAAGATGTTTACATGTGGATTTTCCTCCAAGCTCTTCTCCCCGGCTGAGAGTAATTATTGTATAGGAGACAGAAAGCTTCTGGCCATAAAACTTGCCTTGGAGGAGTGGCATTATCTATTGGAGGGAGCTCAGCATCCGGTGATGATCTTCACTGACCACAAGAACCTTACATATCTGCAGACGGCCCAGCGTCTGAACCCTCGTCAAGCCAGATGGGCACTCTTCAGTTTTGATTTTGAGCTTCACTTTCGCCTGGCTGTGAAGAACATCAAGGCGGATGCTCTATCTCGGTCATTTGACTTCTCCGACCAGCAGGAGGAGCCCCAGTACATTGTAGATCCTGCTTGCTTGATCACAGTGGCTCCTGTCCTTGTAAAAGACATCCCTCCCGGGAAGACATTTGTGCCATCTGCCAGGAGAAAACATATTGTAGCTTGGGGGCACAACTTGACTCTGCTACCTGTTTGATCCCTGCCTGCTTGCCTTGACTCTCCTGTTGTCAAACCGGATTGCCTGACCTGTACCTGTGCCGCCTGCCCTGACCTATTGCCTGTTTGACTTCGCTTCTGCCTCATCCTTCTGTCCTGCACTGTTGCTCCTGGTTACGACTCAGCCTGCTGACAACGCCTGTACCTCTGGTAACTTGCTCGGGTACCTCCTGGTCCAGCTGCTTCGTGTACCAATCCTCCTGAAGGATAGCGACCTGGTGTTCCCCTAGGGAAAGTCTATCCCCACCATCAGGGGTACTGTGAAGATCGAGGGGTTCACTTAGACAACACCCTTAGAGGAGGTAGGACACAGTGGGTTAATACATGTGACCCCTATGGATACGCCATGATACAGTTCCTGTTTCTATAAACATACTAATGTTACTATTGAATGGTAGCTCTAGCACGGGCACATATGAAGGTAATAACAGGAACACTCACCGAGAGCCAGAATTCTTCATACATTGCACATGGCATCAAACACCGCTCATACAGCATGACTATGCGTTCATGCTGACCCTCAGACCTCTCAAAATCCAGATATTTCCTCCAGTTTCGAAGCTGCTTAACATTTACTGGTGATGCAAAGAAATACAAACGCTTGATCTAGATAAAGAAAAATAAATAAAAATGGTTAATTCATACATTTTCTTGTTTTACTTTATGTCTTCATGGGACACCAGGAGCCATAGACCCTACAGCGTAACATCCTGGTGGGCTGATGTCCTGCTCAGGCCCACCAGCCAGGTACATATTAACCTGCTGCTCCTAGCGTTAATTAATGCTGGGAACTTCGGGTACTTACAGTTGTGTTCAAAATAATAGCAGTCAAACATCATTAACCTGATTAATCACTGTTTTTGGTAGAAATGATATTTCTACATGGCAAATAATTTACTAGCAGGTGTAGTAGAGTAATAGAAACCCAACAGTCATGACATGCATGCTGATGATTCTGTGTAATTAAATCACTAATTGAAAGGGGCATGTTCAAAATAATAACAGTGTGGAGTTTAATGAGTGAGGTCATTCATTCTTTGAAAAACAGGTGGCAATTTTTGCCCTTATTTAAGGAAGGAAGGAAGGCAGCAAGTGTTGCACATGCTGGTTACAGTGCATTTCTCTTTGAAATTCTGAAGAAAATGGGTCATTCCAGACAATGTTCAGAAGAACAGCGTACCTTGATTAAAAAGTTGATTGGAGAGGGGAAAACATATAAAGACGTGCAGAAAATGATAGGCTGCTCAGCTAAAATGATCGCAAATGCTTTAAAATGGCAACCAAAACCTGAAAGACGTGGAAGAAAGCGAAAAACTACTATTCAAATTAGGGATCGACCGATTATCGGTTTTACAGATATTATCGGATTTTGACTGTTATCGGTATCGGCATTTATTTTGCCGATATTCCGATAACATATGGGGAACACAGATCGCGCTGCTGTCAGCGCTCTCCGTGTTCCCTCAGCAGCAGCAAAGGGGAGAAGGAAGCAGTGTCTCCTACCCCTGTGCTGCTGCTGCTGCCGCTGCAGCCAATGGGAGGACAGGGGACAAGAGAAGGGGAGGGGCTGTGGCCACTGCGCCACCAATGAAGAGAAATCTCTCATTCATTCAAATTGAACAGGAGGCGGGAGCTGCAGAATGACATAGCCGGCTCCCGACCTCTATGAGCTGTAGCTGCGATCCTCGGTTAACCCCTCAGGTGCCGCGGATCGCAGCTACCGCTCATAGGAGGTTGGGAGCCGGCTATGTCATTCTGCAGCTCCTGCCTCCTGTATATGAATAAATGAGAGATTTAACTTCATTGGTGGCGCAGTGCGCCCCCCCCCCAAGCCCCCCAGTATTAATCATTGGTGGCGCAGTGCGCCCCCCCCCAATATTAATAATTGGTGGCGCAGTGCGCCCCCACATTAAAAACATTGGTGGCGCAGTGCGCCCCCCCACCCAAGCCCCCCTCCAGTATTAATCATTGGTGGCAGTGGCCACAGGATCCCCTCTCCCCTCCTCCTCCGATCGGAGCCCCAGCAGTGTAATCCTGGGGCTCCGATCGGTTACCATGGCAGCCAGGATGCTATTGAAGCCCTGGCTGTCATAGTAAGCTCCATGCTGCTGTGTGCACAGAGCACAGAGCAGCAGGGACAGTGTGAGCTCTTATTCACCCTGATAGAGCTCTATCAGGGTGAATAGGACAAGGGTTCAAGTCCCTAAGGGGGCTAAAAGTTAGAAGAAAAAAAAAAAGTTAAAAAAATAAATAACCAAAATATTAAGTATAAATGAAAAAAAAAATTACAAAAACAAAACTACACATTAACAATAAACATCAATTTTCAGCAGATTTGTGTAGGAATTTTTTATTTTTATTTTTAAATGAAAATTCCCAGAATATCGGTATAAATTATCGGCCTGAAAGTTCACAAATTATCGGTATCGGCCCTAAAAAATCAATATCGGTCGATCCCTAATTCAAATGGATAGAAGAATAGCCAAAATGGCAAGGACTCATCCAACAATCAGCTCCAGGAACATCAAAGAAGGTCTAAAGTTACCTGTGAGTACTGTTACAATTAGAAGACGCCTATGTGAAGCCAAGCTATCTGCAAGAAGCCCCCGCAAAGGCCCACTGTTGAAAAAAAGACATGTGCTGAAGAGGTTACAATTTGCCAAAGAGCACATGGACTGGCCTAAAGAGACATTTTGTGGACTGATGAAAGTAGGATTGTTCTTTTTGGGTCTAGCAGCCGGAGACAGTTTGTCAGACGACCCCCAAACACTGAATTCAAGCCACAGTACAATGTGAAGACAGTGAAGCATGGTGGCGCAAGTATCATGATATGGGGATGTTTCTCATACTAGTATATAAAATGAGAATGCTCAGACTGGGAGAAAATGTCTGTATGTGGGTAAGTAACTGGCTCAGTGATAGAAAACAGAGGGTGGTTATTAACGGTACACACTTAGATTGGGTCACTGTCACTAGTGGAGTACCTCAGGGGTCAGTATTGGGCCCTATTCTCTTCAATATATTTATTAATGATCTTGTAGAAGGCTTGCATAGTAAAGTATCGATTTTAGCAGATGACACTAAACTGTGTAAAGTAATTAACACTGAAGAGGACAGTATACTACTACAGAGCGATCTGGATAGATTGGAGGCTTGGGCAGATAAGTGGCAGATGAGGTTTAACACTGACAAATGTAAAGCTATGCACATGGGAAGGAATAATGCAAGTCACCCGTACATACTAAATGGTAAAACACTCGGTAACACTGACATGGAAAAGGATCTAGGAATTTTAACAAACAGCAAACTAAGCTGCAAAAAACAGTGTCAGGCAGCTGCTGCCAAGGCCAATAAGATAATGGGTTGCATCAAAAGGGGCATAGATGCCCGTGATAAGAACATAGTCCTGCCACTTTACAAATCACTAGTCAGACCACACATGGAGTACTGTGTACAGTTCTGGGCTCCTGTGTACAAGGCAGCCATCGCAGAGCTGGAGAGGGTCCAAAGGAGGGCAACTAAAGTAATAACTGGTATGGGGGGACTACAGTACCCTGAAAGATTATCAACATTAGTGTTATTCACTTTAGAAAAAAGACGAATGAGGGGAGATCTAATAACTATGTATAAATATATCAGGGGTCAGTACAGAGATCTCTCCCATCAGCTATTTATCCCCAGGACTGTGACTGTGACGAGGGGACATCCTCTGCGTCTGGAGGAAAAGGAGATTTTTGTGAAACTCACCTGTAAAATCTTTTTCTCGTCTTTTCCATTGGGGGACACAGACCATGGGTATAGCTTAGAGGTATTAGTAGGAGGGACACTATGCAAATGAAAGAGCTCCTCCTCCTCGGGCTATACCCCCAGACTCCACCAGGAGGAACTCAGGCGTTGCACAAGCAGTAGGAGAAGGAGCAAGAAAAAATCGTGGAAACCATCGGACCAAGCCATAAGGTCCAACCAGAAACAGAAAAACCGAACTAAAGACCCCTCCTGCAACAGGAATAATGGGTGGGAGCTGTGTCCCCCAATGGAAAAGACGAGAAAAAGATTTTACAGGTGAGTTTCACAAAAATCTCCTTTTCTCGTGCTTTTTTCCATTGGGGGACACAGACCATGGGACGTCCAAAAGCAGTCCATGGGGTGGGAAAAAATATCAGCACCGCCAGGAGGAACGCCCCAACGGTCAAACAGGAACCACAGCCTGCAAAACCCTGCGGCCAAAGCCGCATCAGCCGAAGCCAGTGAATGCTACTGACAAAAATTTGCAAAGGTATGCAAGGACGACCAGGTGGCCGCCGTACACAGCTGAGACGCAGAGGCACGACTGCGTCTTGCCCAGGAAGCCCCCTCCGCCCCAATGGAGTGAGCGGCAATTCTAGCCGGGGGAACTCCACCACAAGCGTGACAAGCCGCGGAAATAGCCAAGCAGATCCAGAGCGCCAAGAACGGCGGACGGAAGCAGTAGCCGCGAGACACACCTTCAGGACCCGTACAACATCCAGGGAATGCAGAGTGCGTTCCTTGGGGTTAGCCGGAGAAGGACAAAAGGAAGGCAGGACAAGATCCTCATCAAGGCGGAAGGGAGAGACCACCCTGGGCAAAAAGAAGGGGACTGGACGGAGCACAACTTAATCCTGGAGGAAAAACCATTAAGGCTCCTGATAGGAAAGAGCGGCCAGCTTCGACACCAGTCTGACCTAAAAGCTCGTGATGGGACGTGAACTCACAGCCACTGCATAATAGCCCAGAACTTTAATCACTACGCTATGTAGCTGTATCAGAAGCTATGGTCACAAGGAAGTCCAGATGAGAACAGTCAGAGAGACCCTCCTCAAAGGCTCGAAGGGAGCCGACTGCAGAGCGCGCAGAACCAAATTGAGATCCCAAGGAGACAAAGGGGGAACATACGGGGAACCGAATGCGCCACCCCCGAAGAAAGGTCACCACCGGACCCTTAAGAGCAAGGGACCTCTGACGGCCCGCGCCGAAACCTGACCTTACAGGGAACTAAGCGACAGTCCCTGCACAAGCCCAGACTGAAGAAAAGACAGTACCATCAAGATGGAAAACCGAAGGGGAGGGAACCCCGAACCCTCAAAAAAGGATAGGAAGGCCATCCAGGTACGATAGTAAATCCGGGAGGAAGAAGACTTCCCCGGACTGATCATGGTCCTAACCACTGAATCCGAGAACCCCATCTTTATCAGGATGGCGGTTTCAACAGTCACGCCGGTAAACGAAGAGACCGCAAATTCCGGTGGAAGAACGGGCCCTGAGACAGTAAGTCCTGTCCGTCGGGAAGAGGCCATGGGGCGTCCGCCAGCAACCGAGCCACGTCCGAAAAACCACGCGCGGCGAGGCCACTCTGGGGTGATGAGAACGGTCGGAGTCCCTTCCGCCTCGAACTGGCGTAGACCCTTTGGTAGGAGAGGAAAACAGAGGAGGCTGAAGTCCTGCCACGGAGACACCTGCGCATCCATCCGTACGCCTCCGGATCTCGGGCGCGAGCCAGGACCACTGGGATCTTGTTGTTGAACCCGGACGCCATTAAGTCCACATCCGGACGGTCCCATCTGTGGCAGATTTCTTCGAACCCTTCTGGATGCAGAGACCACTCGCTTGGATCCACCGTGTTGTGGCTTAGAAAGTCCGCTGTCCAGTTGTCCATTCCTGGAATGCAAACTGCTGACAACACCGGAACGTGAGTCTCCGCCCACGTCAGAATTCACTTCACCTCCTGCATCACCATCCGGCTGCGGGTCCCGTCCTGATGGTCGATATAGGCCACGGCCGCGGCATTGCCCGTTTGAACCCGCACTGGGAGGCCCGCAAGGAGAGAGGTCCAATAGGAGAGAGAGAGCGGAAAAAATCGCCCTCAATTCCAGAAAGTTGATTGGAAGGCGAGACTCTGCCGCCGGCCAAATTCCTTGAACCGTGCGAGACTGGAAAACGCCCCCCCAACCCAGGATGCTGGCATCGGTGGCGGCGATCGTCCAGGAGAATGCGAGAAAGGAACTCCCCGACCTCAGGTTCTTTGGGAACAGCCACCAAGGGAGAACTGCCCGAACCCGCTGAAAGGTAAAGGATCTCCTGTTGCGCCAGGCGAGTGTGAAACTGGGCATATGGAAAGGCCTCGAAAGAGGCTACCATAAGACCCAGGACCTGCAAGTATTCCCGAATGGAGAGGCACGGGGAGCGCAGCAGATGCGACACTGCCCCCTGGACCTGGGAGGACTTGAAGGCTGGTAGAATACTTTGGCAGCCGAGGTGTCCAAAATCACCCTCCGGAAGGAGAGCCTCTGGGACGGGAAGAGGCAGGAGTTTGGGAAAGTTACCAGGCAGCCGAACCGTTCCAGGGTCTGAACAGTGATCCGGACGCTGTCCGTGGTCTGCGGTAGAGAGGGGGGCCTCTATCCGGATATCGTCCCGACAGGGCAGCAAAGGAATGCCCCTGGTACGAAGAAGCGCCATGAGCGGTCCAGGACCGTGGCAAGGACCCGCGGGGTGGTCGCCAACCCGAAGGAAGGGCGACAAACTGACAGTGTCGACCCATAATGGCGAAGCGCAGGAATCGATGGTGGGATTCCGCAATCGGGACATGTGATAGGCCTAGGAGCAGCAGGGCGGGCTGACTGGGCCCTCTAGTGCCGGGAAGGCTGGTGCAAAGGAAGGCCTCTTTGCGGGCGACCTGAGACCCCCGGCGGAGGAAGCAGGCGACGGCCTACCAGATGAGAAATGGCAAAAGGCATGCAGAGACAAACTCGTCCAGCTGATCCCCACAAGGCCTGGAAACCCCAAAGGGGAGATTAGCAAGGGAACGCTTGGTGGAGGCGTCAGCGTCCCACACCTTCAATCAGATCTCTTCGCGCTGAGTGACAGAGATGGCCAACCTGCGGGCAAAGAGGGAAACAATGTCCCTAGAAGCTTCGCAAAGAATGTTAGAAGCCTGAGACATCTGGAGAACCAACTCCAGTGTGTTAGTAGCCGCATCTCGTACCGCCAGTTCCTGGTGGTGGTGTTGTAACCACACCGAGAGAGCACTGGCTACCCCTGCTGAGTGAAAGGTAGGTCACAGGGACGCGCTGCCAGCGAAAAAAGGACCTGGAAGAGAGTCTATGCGTCTGTCTACAGCATCCTGGAAAGAGGAACTGACTAAGACAGGAAGGGCCACATAATTGGCTAATCCGGCCACCGGAGGATCCACCTTAGGGGGAGGAGACACCTCTCCTCGCCGTCAGCAGGGAAAGGAAAGTATATTCATGCGCTGGGTGGTCGAGAACCTTATTAAGACCACCCCAGGCCCTGGACATGACCGCGGAAAAATCCCTCATGGACCGGGAACATGGTAGTCTCCGACTGCCTGGACGGAAAAAGGGGGAACTCCTGACCAGTGGAAGGAGGAGAATCCCCTTGGAGAATAAAGGTGTCTCGGACAGTCACCACTAAGTCAGCCACCCTGGTGGAGAGCTTAGGCGAGGGGTCCCGCTCCATGACCTAATCAGAGCCGGAAATTCTCCTTCAGACTTGCGCTCCCTAAGGGAGGGGAGAGTCGCCCGAACGCGCCTCTAGACGAGGGGGGGGGGGGGGGGAGAGCCAGAGCCATCCGAGGAGGGATGCTGCTGCTCACGCTCCCTGTTAGTATTCGGGCGTCTTCTGTGGAAAACCACTTAGAGAGGTGGTTGGCGTCACAGGATTTGAAAATGCCCTATAGTCCAAAAAGGACGTGGCTCGTCCGAGCCGGATAATTCTCCTTCGGAGTACTCTCCCTAGGGAGGGGGAAGAGCAGTCCGCAAGCGCCACCGGCGAGGTGAGGGGGGTGGAGAGACAGAGACATCCGAGGTGGGATGCTGCCGCTCACGCTGCCTCTTCGTAGTCAGTCACCCACTGTGGGGACCACTGAGAGAGATGGAGTCGTTAGTCCCGCTCCCGCCACAGGATTAAAGGACATGGTTGCCTTGGTGACTAAGACCAATTTAGCGGCCGCGCTGGAGATGGCAGATGCCCAAGCGGGGACCGCAGGCCCCCAGGGACGTGGAGGAGGGGTGGAGGAGGGGGGTAAGGCAGGGATGCAGGTAATACTTATCTGCTCCTGCAGAACTTCTCCCTCGACTCCAGGACCAGCAGGGATGCACCTCATCAGGCTTCTGACTCCTTGTCCAGGAGTGCAGTGTTCTGGTGGAGGGTGGCAGCAGGAGACCCAGTAGCTGGTGGGATACCGGAGCTGCAGGTCGAGCCCGGATCCACTTGTCTTCTTTGGGGGGCAATGGAGGCAGCCAGGCAGCGTCCAAGGACGGCAGCGGGCATTCCACGGGGGACCAGGAAGGCGCCATGCCGACCTGTGTCCCCATCTAGAATAATATAAACAATTTTTGAAGGCTGAAAGGGGCTTTGAACTCAGAAAGCCTGGACATGGGGCAACAGCAGCAGTACCACTGAGCTACCAGCTTGCCTGGCACAAAACGGAGTAGAGTGATGAGGAGCTGCACGGCCATGAGCAAACAGAGTCTCCGGTGTAAGGAGAGTCAGAGCGGCATGCCGAGGCTCCGCCTCCCCTAACGCGTCATTATGGCGCGAAAAAAGCGCGCGAAAATAAGCGCGCGCACGAAAAATAAGCGCGCGCGCGAAAATATGCGCGCGCGCGAAAATATGTGCGCGCGAAAATATGCGCGCGCGAAAATATGCGCGAGCGCGAAAATATGCGCGAAAATAAGCGCACCACGTGGAGGAGCGGCCTGCCGGCGGGCGCTGAGGGAGCGCAGCAGCCAAGGCCCGACGAGAGAAGCGCTGAAGCCCACAGTTTAAGGGGAAGAGATGCCAGTACTCCAGTGCCAAAATGAAGAAAGTGCCCCATCAGGATCCTTCTTCAAGCTCACCCAGGCAGCCACAGACAAATAGACACAGAGGGAGGGGGAGGGATTGCAACACTTATCTGCTCAGCATGCTCCCTCGATGTCCAGACCAGCAGGGATGCGCCTCTTCAGACTTCTGACTCCAATCCAGGAGAACAGTGCTCTGGAGGAGGGTAGGCAGCAGGCGTCCCAGCAGCTGGTGGGATGCCGGAGCTAACAGGTCGAGCCCGGATCCACTTATCTTCTTGGGGGGAAATGGAGGCAGCCAGGCAACGTCCCAAAGACGGCGGCGGGCACTCCACGGGGGACCAGGAAGGCGCCATGCCGACCTGTGTCCCCATCTAGAATAAAAATAACAAAAAGGAGTAGAATCAGAGAGTGTCAACCTCCTTCACCAGACACTAAGCAAAGACTGAGTTCCTCCTGGTGGAGTCTGGGGGTATAGCCCGAGGAGGAGGAGCTCTTTCATTTGCATAGTGTCCCTCCTACTAATACCTCTAAGCTATACCCATGGTCTGTGTCCCCCAATGGAAAAAAGCACGAGAAAGAAGGTTTGTACACAAACATAGAAAAGGATTCTTTACGGTAAGAGCAGTGAGACTATGGAGCTCTCTACCTGAGGAGGTGGTGATGATGAGTACAATAAAGGAATTCAAGAGGGGCCTGGATGTATTTCTGGAGTGTAATAATATTACAGGCTATAGCTACTAGAGAGGGGTCGGGGATCCAGGGAGTTATTCTGATTGCCTGATTGGAGTCGGGAAGGAATTTTTTTCCCCTTAAGTGGGGAAAATTGCCTTCTACCTCAACGTTTTTTTTTTGCCTTCCTCTGGATCAACTTGCAGGATGACAGGCCGAACTGGATGGACAAATGTCTTTTTTCGGCCTTATATACTATGTTACTATGTGACGGTGTCGGGCCTATTTATCGCATACCAGGGATCATGGATCAGTTTGAATACATCAGAATACTTGAAGAGGTCATGCTTCCTTATGCTGAAGAGGAAATGTCCTTGACATGGGTGTCCAACAAGACAACGACCCCAAACACACCAGTAAACGTGCAACACCTTGGTTCCAGACCAACAAGATTGACGTTATGGAGTGGTCAGCCCAATCCCCGGATCTTAATCCTATAGAAAACTTGTGGGGCGACATCAAAAATGCAGTTTCTAAAGCAAAACTAAGAAATAAAGAAGAACTGTGGAATGTCGTCCAATCATCCTGGGCTGGAATACCTGTTCACAGGGGCCAGAAGTTGGCTGACTCCAAGCAACACAGATGTCCAGCCGTTCTCAGAAACAGCGGTTATAATACTAAATATTAGTTCAGTGATTCAAAGGAAAGCAAAATGTTCAAACATTTTTCAGTTTATATAGTGAATGTTTGAGTTTGTAAAGAAGAATACAGACACTGCTATTTTTTTTGGACAGTCTAATATTCACCTTTCTTCAGTTTTTTTTTTGAGAAACAACACAAATTTGATATATTATTCTTCATGTTTTGATTTGGAATAGAATGTGTAGTTTTCCCAATGCATTTGTGTGTATGGAAATAAAAGCTATTAGAAGGATTTTGAGCTTTATTCACTTTTTTAAACACACTGCTACTATTTTGAACACAACTGTATGTCTCCTTAGATGGCTTCCTGTACCACTACAAAGGGGCTGATTCGAGGGAGGTATTTGTGCTAGTATTTGGTTCTGCTGGGATGGTAATGTGTGCTGCACTGTGGTATTTGGTTCTGCTGGGGTGGTAATGTGTGCTGCACTGTGTTATTTGGTTCTGCTGGGGTGGAAATGTGTGCTGCGCTGTGGTATTTGGTTCTGCTGGGATGGTAATGTGTGCTGCGCTGTGGTATTTGGTTCTGCTGGGGTGGCAATGTGTGCTGCGCTGTGGTATTTGGTTCTGCTGGGGTGGTAATGTGTGCTGCGCTGTGGTATTTGGTTCTGCTGGGGTGGCAATGTCTGCTGCGCTGTGGTATTTGGTTCTGCTGGGATGGTAATGTCTGCTGCACTGTGGTATTTGGTTCTGCTGGGGTGGCAATGTCTGCTGCACTGTGGTATTTGGTTCTGCTGGGGTGGCAATGTGTGCTGCACTGTGGTATTTGGTTCTGCTGGGGTGGTAATGTGTGCTGCGCTGTGGTATTTGGTTCTGCTGGGGTGGTAATGTGTGCTGCGCTGTGGTATTTGGTTCTGCTGGGGTGGTAATGTGTGCTGCACCGTGGTATTTGGTTCTGCTGGGGTGGTAATGTGTGCTGCACTGTGGTATTTGGTTCTGCTGGGGTGGTAATGTGTGCTGCACTGTGGTATTTGGTTCTGCTGGGGTGGTAATGTGTGCTGCACCGTGGTATTTGGTTCTGCTGGGGTGGTAATGTGTGCTGCGCTGTGGTATTTGGTTCTGCTGGGGTGGTAATGTGTGCTGCACTGTGGTATTTGGTTCTGCTGGGGTGGTAATGTGTGCTGCGCTGTGGTATTTGGTTCTGCTGGGGTGGTAATGTGTGCTGCACTGTGGTATTTGGTTCTGCTGGGGTGGTAATGTGTGCTGCACTGTGGTATTTGGTTCTGCTGGGGTGGAAATGTGTGCTGCGCTGTGGTATTTGGTTCTGCTGGGGTGGTAATGTGTGCTGCACTGTGGTATTTGGTTCTGCTGGGGTGGCAATGTGTGCTGCACTGTGGTATTTGGTTCTGCTGGGGTGGAAATGTGTGCTGCGCTGTGGTATTTGGTTCTGCTGGGATGGTAATGTGTGCTGCACTGTGGTATTTGGTTCTGCTGGGGTGGTAATGTGTGCTGCACCGTGGTATTTGGTTCTGCTGGGGTGGTAATGTGTGCTGCACTGTGGTATTTGGTTCTGCTGGGGTGGCAATGTGTGCTGCGCTGTGGTATTTGGTTCTGCTGGGATGGTAATGTGTGCTGCGCTGTGGTATTTGGTTCTGCTGGGGTGGCAATGTCTGCTGCACTGTGGTATTTGGTTCTGCTGGGGTGGTAATGTGTGCTGCACTGTGGTATTTGGTTCTGCTGGGGTGGCAATGTGTGCTGCGCTGTGGTATTTGGTTCTGCTGGGGTGGCAATGTGTGCTGCACTGTGGTATTTGGTTCTGCTGGGGTGGCAATGTGTGCTGCGCTGTGGTATTTGGTTCTGCTGGGATGGTAATGTGTGCTGCGCTGTGGTATTTGGTTCTGCTGGGGTGGCAATGTGTGCTGCACTGTGGTATTTGGTTCTGTTGGGGTGGCAATGTGTGCTGCACTGTGGTATTTGGTTCTGCTGGGGTGGCAATGTGTGCTGCACTGTGGTATTTGGTTCTGCTGGGGTGGCAATGTGTGCTGCGCTGTGGTATTTGGTTCTGCTGGGATGGTAATGTCTGCTGCACTGTGGTATTTGGTTCTGCTGGGGTGGTAATGTGTGCTGCACCGTGGTATTTGGTTCTGCTGGGGTGGTAATGTGTGCTGCACCGTGGTATTTGGTTCTGCTGGGGTGGTAATGTGTGCTGCACTGTGGTATTTGGTTCTGCTGGGGTGGCAATGTGTGCTGCACTGTGGTATTTGGTTCTGCTGGGGTGGCAATGTGTGCTGCACCATGGTATTGCTGACCCCACCTACTTGTGTTGTTTCGTCACCTGTCAATTTGGACACTTCTACGACATGGGGACATTTTTAGTACCCAGTCCACCCCTGGGGAACACCGACTGTCCTCAGCAGCCGCGTCAAAACATCTTTATAAGCCAATGCTTAAAGGGCATCTGTCAGCAGTTCTGTCCCTATGACACTGGCTGACCTGTTACATGTGCGCTCGGCAGCTGAAGGCGTCTGTGTTGGTCCCATGTGCCCGCATTGCTGAGAAACATGAGCATGTAATATATGTGAATGCGCCTGTAGGGTTTTGCCCTTATTCCTGGAGGCTCTGCTCTCTCTGCCATTGCCGCCCCCCTCCACTTTGACTGACAGGGCCAGAGTGTAAACGTCATCACACCTGGCCCCGTCAAATGACAACGCCCACGTTGCGCCTAGTGGCTCATTTGCATATATGCGGGCACATATGTACAGTTATGAATTGGGAGGCTCTGCTCAGACCTGTGTTATAGCTTTAGCCTATACCGAGAGCCGTAAGCTGAAGGTCAGTCATGTCACAGATGCCGGATGGACCCCTCTGACATATCTGTCGGGGTGACATACAGATCTCCATAATTAATAAATGGCACTTACCCCTTCTTCAAACGTAGAACGTTTTTTGACTTGTATTTCATTCAAAAGGTACATCTGTTTCCTTGTATCTAGAAGGTGCTGGCGGATATTCTGCAGATCGGTTTCCTAAAACAAAACAACAAAGGTATCTAGTAAAGGAACCGAGGCGAAACTCGTGATCTACGTGGCTACTTTCACACTCGCGTTTTGTGCAGATCCGTCATGGATGGATCCGTTCAGATAATACAACCGTCTGCATCCATTCAGAACGGATCCGTTTGTATCATCTTTAACATAGCCAAGACGGATCCATCTTGAACACCATTGAAAGTCAATGGGGGACGGATCCGTTTTCTATTGTGCCAGATTGTGTCAGTGAAAACGGATCTGTCCCCACTGTCTTACATTGTGTGTCAGGACGGATCCGTTTGGCTCAGTTTCATCAGACGGACACCACCAGCGCTTTGGTGTTTGCCTCCAGAGTGGAATGGAGACTGATCGGAGGCAAACTGATGCATTCTGAGAGGATCCTTTTCCATTCAGAATGCATTAGTGCAAACTGATCAGTTTTGGACGCTTGTGAGAGCCCTGAACGGATCTAACAAACGGAAAGCCAAGACACCAGTGTGAAAGTAGCCTTAAACTTAACTTAAAGAACGGCAAACATCATTTTTTGTTACCATCATCACTCGACCAGCCACCACCCATTAGCAATGCAGTCCACGTGAGGTCTTCAGCCTGCAGAAAGGGTTACTTTTGCATAACCACACTCCCAAGAGCCCAAACATTTATTTTATTTTTTTCCTTTGATTGTATGAATGACTGTATGAAAACTAGATATTTTTTTTTTTTGTGGGCGGAGTTGTGGTTTTCATTAGCACCATTTCAGGGTATATAACACTTACTATTCTAAGGGGTTGTGTCCCAAATATCGCCAGGGGTTTGAAGAGGCCATGGCTCTCCTCTGAGCGGCGCAGCCTCCTAACAGCGCCGTACAATGTACAGTGGCGGTGCTTGGTACTGGAGCTCCGGCCCCTTCACTGGAATGGCACTGAGCAGAGCCTAGCCCTGGGCCATTTAACCGATGAACGTGATGCCATTGGCCGTCAAACAGCTGATCGGCAGCAGTGCCGGGAGTTGGACTGATATTGATGGCCTATCAACATTTTGGACAAATCTCTTTAAAGGGAGTCTGTCACCTCCATATGGCCATATACAGCGCTTACATGGCTCTGTGGCACACCTATACATGAATGTAATGGTACCTTTGTCTTTAGACTTGCACCAGCAGGAAAAACGATGTGTAATTCATATGTAAATGAGCACTCGCAAGTGCCCAGGGGCGGCGTTCAGTGTGTAGGTGCCCAGGGGCGGCGTTCAGTGTGTAGGTGCCCAGGGGCGGCGTTCAGTGTGTAGGTGCCCAGGGGCGGCGTTCAGTGTGTAGGTGCCCAGGGGCGGCGTTCAGTGTGTAGGTGCCCAGGCTGCTCTGCCTTCTTTTCACTTTACTCCTGCCCAGCCTCTTCCTTTGCCCGCCCTCCAAGTCTGGACCTATCGATGAGGCAAGAGACTTGGAGGGCGGGCAAAGGCAGAGACTGGGGAGGAGTAAAGTGAGAAGAAGGCAGAGCAGCCTGGGCACCTACACACTGAACTCCTCCCCTGGGCACTTGCGAGTGCTCATTTGCATACGAATTAAACTTTGTTTTTCCTGCTGGTGCAAGTCTAAAGACAAAGGTACCATTACAATCCTGTATAGGTGTGCTCCAGAGCCATGTAAGCGCTGTATATGGCCATATGGAGGTGACTCTCTTTAAATCCAGGATTAGGAATAACATGGCGTTTTTCAGCAGCTTTTCCTTTTTAGTGGCAGTTTTTTTTTTTTTTTTTTTTAAACCGCTAGCGTTAGTTAGCTGAAAGTCTATGGGAAATATCAAATGCAAGACACAAATGCAGCCTTTTGAAGATTTTGCCATTTTTGAATCCCTCTCTCTATAGAAAAAAAAAAAACGGAACTAATAACACCATAGATATATTGTTTTAGCAAAAAAAAGCATCCCAAAAATGTGAGATGGAAAAAAAATGAAGCAGTTTCAATAGCAGTTTTTTCTGTGGCGGAAAAAATTCCAAGTAAAGTCATGTGAGTCAGTTTCAGGGTATGTTCCCTTTACAATGATTCCGTGTATGGTGCTGGGCTGCCGTGTCCTGCATGATGGAAATTTGATCCATCGGACGGTAGAAGTCACTTTAGTCAGACATCGGTTGCGACAGCCCTGACACAGCGAGAAACATTAGTCACATGGAAATGAATCAGAATTTACAGTCAGAATGCTAATTATTGGGCTTTTGGTCATCTTTAGGGATGAGAATGAGATCTGAGAATAACTGCGGTTCAAGAAAAACTGCACTCGCTAAAAGAAGTGAACGTATAAGAGACGGAAAACACACCGACAGAGAGTCTGTGATGTCATCGGATGGTAAGTCCTCCACAGCGATCTGATCGTGATAATTTTCAGTCTGTATTTTCAAGTGTATTGCGATGATCTCCTCCGTGGTCAAATATTCAGCAGGAGAGCGGCTGGATACTAGTATTTTAAACCTGTACAGAACGACAGATGAGAAAATCGTTTAGGAATCAACTGTATCACAGTAATATCACTATGCATTACTACAAGTCTTAAAGGCGCTGTGCCACGAAACACAATCTATGTGATTAAAGGGAATGTGTCACCAGAAAATGACCTATTGTTTAAATCAAGTTTTTTATTTTAGAAAGTTTTTGATGATGTTAAGGTACTTTCACACTAGCGTTTTTCTTTTCCAGCATAGAGTTCCCTCACAGGGGCTCAATACCGGAACTGATCAGGTATATCCCCATGCATTCTGAATGGAGAGTAATCCGTTCAGGATGCATCAGGATGTCTTCAGTTCAGTCATTTTGACTGATCAGGCAAAAGATAAAACCGTAGCATGCTACGGTTTTATCTCAGGCGAAAAAAAACAAAGACTGGCATTTTTCCCCATAGGAATGTATTAGTGCCGGATCCGGCATTCAAAATACCGGAATGCCGGATCCGTTCTTCCGGCCTGCGCATGTACAGACCAGTAAAAATGTGAAAAAAGATACAAGACTGATCCGTTCTTGCAATGCATTTGTGAGACAGATCCACATCCGGATGGGTCTCACAAATGCTTTCAGTCACATCCAGATCGGCGGACAGTTCCGACGACGGAACTGCCCGGCGGATCACACTGCCGCAAGTGTGAAAATAGCCTTAGTTTTAATTTTCCATGTCAATATCTATATTTAAAGGGGTTCTGCACTTTCATTTAACTGATGATCTATCCTCTGGATAGATCATCAGCTTTTGATCGGCGGGGGTCCGACACCCAGGACCCCCGCCGATCAGCTGTTTGAGAAGGCAGCGGCGCTCCAGCAGCGTCGCGGCCTTCTCACTGTTTACCGCCTGCCCAGTGACGTCACGACTAGTATCAACTAGCGTGGGCGTGGCTAAGCTCCATTCAAGTGAACAGAGCTTAGCCCTGCCCACGCTAGTTGATACTAGTCGTGATGTCAGTGGGCAGGCGGTAAACAGTGAGAAGGCCGCGGTGCTGCTGGAGCGCCGCTGCCTTCTCAAACAGCTGATTGGCGGGGGTCCTGGGTGTCGGACCCCCGCCGATCAGAAGCTGATGATCTATCCAGAGGATAGATCATCAGTTAAATGAAAGTGCAGAACCCCTTTAAACAAAACCCATAAAATCCTGCAGTTTTCGCACTGACCACCTAAGCCTGACAGACGTCACTTCACTATACTGCAGTTATCTGCTTATCTATACACAAAGGTGATATCATTATAGGCAGGATTAGAATGACTGATACGATGGGATCCACCATTCACAATAGGCGATTGTCAGAGCTTTATCTGTTCTTTCCTTGTACAATGACCTCTGCACAGGGCACAGAGCATGCCGAGAAAACTCTCCCATAGAAGTCAGTGAGGTCCCCCCCCGACCATTGTGTCCATGGCCCATGGGGCTGCCGTAAAGCAATTATATTAATGCTATGGAAATGGTGTTAAGAACAGCTCAGGCGAGATGCAGCCTCCATAATAATAATCAGAAAATAATATAAAAAAGATCTGTAATCAGAAATAAAAACTGATTAGACAAAAACGTGATGCCATCCGGTTTTACCTGACGCATTATTATGGCCACTGAGCTGTTCAATAAGATGGCACCACCAGCTGCTTGCTCTTTTCCACCTCGCTGAGGTTTGTCGCACGTGCTCAGTATATTACAAACTGTGTTAGTTACAGGAAAAGAACCAGCAAAGAGGACAGGCCCGAGCTGTCAGCCTGAAGAGAACCTAGCAGAGCAGTGAGGACATCTTGGGGCCCATGTGAGGTACACGGCTGGTTCTAGCTTGGTTAGAACGAGATTGGCATGTATTATATGAGGTCTGATTTTCATTTATTACATCCGTCATTTAAACGAGTAGGGAAAGCTATAAAAATGGAACCACAGAGAGAGAAACAACGGCATCTGTGTCCTCACCTTTCAAAATGCATTTCATACTGCTGAGTGGGGATATTCAGGACACGATCGTACAGCGCCACGGCTTCTTTGAAATTGTTGTGTTTTATCTCATATTCTATGTAAAGGCTCCAGAAATCGTCTGAGTGGAACTCCATGCCGCAGGCATCAACAGCTTCCTTGAACACCCTGTAAACATACAGACTAAAAATCATGTGAAGTAATGCAGGTATGTGCACCGCCTGTATAGACACAGAGGAGGTGGTAGGAAATGTAATGGCCTGCTCCATGACCGCTACAAGGGTGCATGCACACGACCGCTGGATGTTTTGCGAATCCGAAATACACAGATATCGGCCATGGGCATTCCACATTTTTCAGAACGGAACAGCAGGCCTCTAATAGAAAAGTCCTATCCTTGTCCGTAATGCGGACAATAACAGGACATGTCCTATACTTTTTAGGAACAGCCATGCGGACATACGGGCATTAATTGTTCCGCATACAGGTCGCAAATAAAAAATTTATATAACGGAACGGAACGGACACAGAAAAAAAAAAATGTGCATGAGCCAGGGCTAGTCTTTGTATCAGACTACAAAATTGGCTGTCCATATGAAATGCACTGAGTAGCTTGAAAATCTTTTCAAGATCACTGCCGTCAACTCAGAAGCCTAGACTGGGATAAATTGCTGCTTAGGGTACTTACTTATATAGTGCCGACACTGAAGCACTTTGCATACATTATCGTCGCTTACTGTCCCCAGTGGAGCTCACAATCTAACCCTATCAGTATGTCTTTGGAGTGTGGGAGGAAACCCACACAAAGATAGCAAGAACTTATAAACTTCAAGATGTTGCCCTTGGTCGGATTCAAACCTAGTGCTGTAAGGCATCAGTGCTAACCATTGAGCCCCCATGCTGCCCACATAGCTGTTTCTATCCACAGGATATGTTGGATATTGCAGCTCTGCCCTATTCACTTCAAGGAACACATACTGTAATACCAAACACAGCCCACAGACATGGCTGGGGGAAAAAGCAGCCATGTTTTTCTAATTCTGTACAGCTGCAATAAGCACTCTGTGGGCATTTGAACCCCTTTGTTTAGCCTGCTGTATCCGATTTAAAGTAGTAGATATGCTTTAAGAAGAACTCCCCACAAACATTTTTATTCTCTGACCTGTTAGAAAGATACATGATGTAATCTGTGGTGAATGTAATCTTCATACTAGAGACTGTATTTGTGAGTTATAACCTCCCTTCTAATCCTCAGCTGTGTCATGTGACCAAATAACACAGCCTCTTATGTGAGGACAGGAAGCCAGATTCTCTATGTATTCCTATGGAAACATCAATGTCAGTCACATAGAAATGAATAAAGAAGTAACTGACTTCCTGTCCTGTGTCAGTTGGAGATCAGAGTTGGTCACACAGCTGAGGATCAGAAGGGAGGTTATAACTCTTCACTACAGTTTACATCATGTACCTTTCTAACAGGTCAGAGAATAAAAAAAATGGTGGGAGTTCCTCTTTAAATTGTATTAAAGGGGGTCTAAGTGCTCTATAGAATCCTTCCATACTGAAAATTAGTGGTGGGTTACAATCACAGACTTTTCCAATGGTATCTTATCCATGACAAATCAGAAGAATATTTGGACTTGTTTTCCCCTTTAATCACGTTGATATTGGAACAATATATTTTAATAGGCAGAAAGTTAAAAAATATTCTGACTGGTTAAACTGATTCCAGTGTACAATATATCGATCAGCACTGCGGAAATAGAGCGGCGGTGCGCGTGTCCCAGGGCAGGCGTCCTATGTAGATCAAAGGAAGAACGGACAGGTACTCGCTGTTAATATATAATCTTGTGATATATTGTCACATTCCAGTGACGGCGTTTCGGCATACAATCTGCCTTTATCAAACTGTAAGCAAACAATGAACCAGCCCCTGTTTGTTCACAGTTTGATAAAGGCAGATTGTATGCCGAAACGCCGTCACCGGAATGTGACAATCAATCACAAGATTATATACGAACAACGAGTGCCGGTCCGATCTTCCTCTGGTTAAACTGGAATGTGACACCAGAAGGTAAAAATACATTTTACTAAGAGTCTAAAACACACGCTATATAGGGTTGGAGCACTCGGCAATCTCCATCCCCTTACAGTGCGTGTGCCATACGTGTTCCCACGAGACTTCAGGGCCAGACGCGAGTACGTCTAGACTGCTCGGCCCTGTCAGTGCACCCAAGGGCTAATTAGCATAAAATAAAAATCCCCTTTTCTCCTGAATGGGGTCACAGATGGACAAAGAACAAAGACAATTAGAATCTTTTGACCAGTGCACACCTGGTACGTAAGTAGGATTCCTCACCAGGTATGTGGGGTGCGCCTTTAAGGCTAAAATTGGCCTTAAAGGGGTTGTTTGTGATTTTACAAGTGATGATCTATCTATACACAGTGGATGGAGCTGTGTAGGTCTGGCATCAACAGACTGTGTGGTGTCAGACCCCTGCCAATTAGACATTGATGGCCTATCCTGAGGACAGACGATGACAGCAAATCTTTCTAAGGATACTTTCACAATAGTGTTTTTGTTTTCCGGTATTGAGATCCGTTATAGGGGCTTAATACCGGAAAAAAAACGCTTCAGTTTTGTCCCTATTCATTGTCAATGGGGACAAAACTGAACAGAACGGAGCGCTCCAAAATGCATTCCGTTCAGTTGTGTTCCCAACATGTTGTAGTTTGCTTTCTGTCCTGGGATGCGGAGCAAGACGGATCCGACATGACCCCCAATGCAAGTCAACGGGGACGGATCCGTTTTCGCTGCCACAATAGAAAATGGATCCATCCTCCATTGACTTTCAATGGAGTTAATGATGGATCTGTCTTGGCTATGTTACAGATAATACAACCGGATCCGTTCATAATGGATGCAGACGGTTGTATTATCAGTAACTGAAGCGTTTTTGCTGAACCCTGCCGGATCCAGTAAAAACGCTAGTGTGAAAGTAGCCTAAGGATGAGGCCCCATTTTTTAAATCTGACATGTCACTTTATAATTGGTAATAACTATGGAAAGCTTTTACATGTCCAAGCAGTTCTGAGAAAGTCTTTTTGTGGCACATTGTACTTTATGCTGGTAGTACATTTTGGTTAATATATTTTGTTTTGATTTATAAAAAAATCCACAATTGAACAAAATTTAAAAAATTAGCAATTTTCCAAACTTCTCTTTAGACAGAAAGTCATAGCTCACAAAATAATTAACCCCTTAATTACTGGGTCCATTTTTGGGTTTGTATTTTCATTTTTCCTCCGCACGTTCCAATAGCCATAACTTTTTTAATTTTCTTGTAAAATTCTAACTTTTTTAATTTTCTGTTCATAGATACAAATGCTTATTTTTTGCAGAATAAGTACTATTTTTTTAAGGGATTCTGTCACCAGGTTTGGGGCTATAGAGATACGGACATGCACGGCTAGATCGCCGCTAGCATGTCCGCAATATATGTGTCCTATAGGGCTGTGTGGTTTTAATTTCTTTAAAAAAGGATTTGATAGATATGTAAATGAGTGTTGAATGTGTCCAAGGGGCTGTACGAACCTTACTTGTGCCGAGCCACGCCCGCCTGTGAAGGAGCCCAGCACCGCCTATGTCTCCTTTCATCAACGATAGATAGCTGTAATCTCGCGATGCGCAAGCTCGCTCATGCGCAGTGCCGGTATAGTGTTCCTTCCCTGTGCTGGCATCAGCCTCAGGGAAAGAACTGCGCATCACGAGATTACAGCTATCTATCGTTGATGAAAGGAGGAGACATAGGCGGTGCTGGGCTCCTTCACAGGCGGGCGTGGCTGGGCACAAGTAAGGTTCGTACAGCCCCTTGGACACATTTAACACTCATTTACATATCTATAAAAACCTTTTTTAAAGAAATTAAAACCACACAGCCCTATAGGACACATATATTGCGCACATGCTAGCGGCGATCTAGCCGTGCATGTCCGTATCTCTATAGTCCCAAACCTGATGACAGAATCCCTTTAAGGGCACCATTTAATTTAGAATGTCTGTTATTGGAAAATGCAGATTTTTCTTTATTGGGGGTTAAACTGAATTCTGTTGGTTTTAAAACAAAAAAAAAAAAATCAAGAAAGAAAACGAAAAAAAGTCTTCATTTCTCATTACAGAAACTAAAATGGACAAGAGACGAGAACCCACTTGTTTGAAAAAAATAGTAGGCGCTGGTGCCTCGTTTGAACCAGATGCATCAGGAGCCCCTCTTGTAATCTTTACATTAATTGCCTTATATTACCCTCATATATCTTATTTCACCGAAGGTGAAAGGGGGAAAAGGCAGAACTAAGATAACGGAGATCACTCAAAATAGTATTGTTTGAGGGAGTGGAATGGTCAGACTTGGCATCAGAAATGCATGGATGGGGTATAAATGCTTGCCCCTCTCTTTACTAGGAAGCAGCGTCCCATCCAACAATAAACAAAGTATGAAAACGAGAGGCACGGATTGAAACTAAGTAAGAGCTCCCTCTTAATTACTTGGAGTCGTTACAAGCACTTCCCTCACTCGTGCTGTAAGCTTCAGCACCTACTATTTGTCAAACAAGTGGGTTCTCTTCTCTTGCCCATTTTAGTTTATGTAATGTGAAATAAAGACTTTTTTGTTTTCTTTTTAGTGTCTACAATTACCACTGTGAGTTTGATTATTATTTTTTGTGACGCAAACTCACTCAGTATCCCTAACTGTGAAGTGTTTAAAAAAAAAAAAAAAAAGAAAACAATTCCCCCAAGTTTTTGGGATTTTGATATCAGTTTACTGTGCAATAAAAGTTACATGACGTCATGTTGCCCAATACGAATACGGCAATACTAAACTTGTATACTGTTTTTTTTTTACTACTTAAAAACAAAAAAAAAAAAAAAAAAAATTTTTTTTTAAAAGTAAACATTTTTTTGCATCACCCTTTTCTGACAGCTGTATGAGGGCTTATTTTTTGTGGGATGTACTGTAGTTTTTATTAGTACCATTTTTGGAACAATTGCTTAAAAATAGCTTTTTTGGGGGGGGGGGGGGATAACTAAAAAATGGTGAATCGTGTGGTTTTCATTTATTTTCTATTCACCGAACAGGATATTTAAAAAAATATTTTAATAGTTCAGACTTTTTTTTAGGGACGTGGCAATACCTATGATTATTTTTTTTTCATTATTGTTACATTTTTATATGTAAAATTGGGAAAGGGAAGGTATTTAAATGTTAATATTTTAATATTTTTTTTGTTTAGTTTTTTTTACTTTTACAGTAATAACATTTAAGTCCTTTAGAGGGCTAGAACCTGAGATATTTTGATCCCTTGTCCTATTCACTCTAGATTCTATTAGGGTGAATGGGATTGTGACATACTTCCTGCTGAGCTATGCCTCGGGCACAGTTCAGAAGGGAAGCTTACCATGGCAGGCCTGGAAAGTTTCAGAAATGTCCAGGCTGCCATGGTAACTGATCGGAGCCCCACGGTTACACTGCTGGGGATCAGATCGGAAGGAAGGGAGCAGATGCCGTGATCAGTGTTGATTGTAGCATCTGAGGGGTTAAATGATGGGGTTCGGCACGTTCACCATTCCCCGTCATTATGGTCAGGTGTCTGCTGTATTATACAGCCCGCTCCATACATTCTCTCAACCGTGACATTGTTATGGACTATTGAAACAGTATGGATACGTGCTTGTTTTATACACTTGCATTACACTGCTCAGACACCGCTTAGTAGACACTGCTTCCTGGATGTACCACAGGTACGCACACAGCTTTCCCACTATCTTGAACATGGAAGGGGGAAGGAGCGCATTCCAAGGCCCTAGGTACATGTCAATGACGGGGATGTTAGCTGATTTCTTAAGTTAGCCTGATGGAAAAGAAGTGTAAGATTAACCCATTGAATGCTTGCTATTATTTCCCAGTAACCAATAAAAATGCACATTTAGTCACCTCTTCCCGGGAGGGTATATCCTGTGTGAACACTTACAATAAACTAGAGATTTTTACTTTGACTCCAATGGGTGTGTCAGAGTTTGATTTCTCCGTGCACGTTAAGACAATTTTCTACTAATTTGGAGCAGTACATCAACCTACCTGGTACCTTGATCAGATCCAAAACAACATATCAGTACATCACAGTGGTTAATATTTCACATATGTTCACAATGTTGGTATTATTTTTCAAACATACTTCTTGCATATCAGCGTTATTAGCTTCAGAAGGCTGTGCCGGCAGACATCAGCCTGACAGAGCTCTCTAGATCTGGCATAGCCGGATATTACTGCAATGCCTGCCGGTCTCATTGACTGTAATGGTATGCGGCCAGTACCTGGCAAGTACGCCGGGATTCAGCTGGACAAAAAACAGTGTTTTTTGTCCAGCTGAATCCCAGGATTTTTGCCCAGTAGTGGCCGGGTCTCCGCCGGACCCTATTATAGTCTATGGGTCCAACGGGTATTGTGTGCACTGTTTTTTGTCCGGCTGAATCCCGCATTTTGTTAAAGGAGTTGTCTCACTTCAGTAAGTGGCATTTATCATGTAGAGAAAATTAATACAAGCCACTTACTAATGTATTGTTATAACCCATATTGCTTCCTTTGCTGGCTGGATTCCTTTTTCTATCACATTATACACTGCTCGTTTTCATGCTTACAGACCACCCTGCAATCCATCAGTGGTGGACGTGCTTGCAGACTATAGGAAAAAACATCAGCCTCTCTGGTATACATTTATATTTTAATATTATGGGTTTTTTGGGATGTGGCAGTGCAAATGTGTTGTATATTTTTTTTAATTATGTGGAAAGGGGAGTGATTTGAATTTTTATATATTTTTTAACATTCATAAAAACAGATTTTTTTAAGTCCACTTAGACTATAATGAATAACCATTGCAGCCTATGGAAGGTGCGCTATGTTCCTGTTGAGCCATGCCACCTGCAGGCTTCCATAGGAACTACTGCTATGGTAGCCTCGGATCCTTCAGAGAGACCAAGGCGACCTCATGGAACAAACGCCCTCCGCCCCCTCCCCATTGTTGCATGGGAATGCGCTTCTGGCCTCAGGAGTGTTTTTTTTTCTTGTCTCCATATTCTAACACCCATAACATTTTTATTTTTTCATTGAGGCAGCTAACTGAGGGCTTGTTTTTCATGGGAAGAACAATAGGTTTAGGCCTCATGCACACAAACTTTTTTTCCCCGTTTACGTCCCGTTTTTTGCGTTCCGTATACGGACTGCAATGCGGAACCATTCATTTCAATGGATCCGCAAAAAAAACCTGAATGTACTCCGTATGCATTCCGTTTCCGTATTTCCGTTCAAAGATAGAGCATGTCCTATTATTGTCTGCATAACGGACAAGGATAGTAATGTTCTATTAGGGGCCGGATGTTTCGTTCAGCAAAAAAACGGAATGCACACGGATGTCATCCGTATTTTTTGCGGATCCGTTTTTTTGCGGACCGCAAAACACTGAAAAAGCCATATGGTCGTGTGCAATAGGCCTTACTGGTACAATGTTAGGGTACTTTTTCCAGAAGATGAGGTGACCCAAAACCTCCAGCATTGTTTTCTAATGTTCTTTTTTTATAGTGTTCAACTTGCATTATAAGTAACATGATAATTTTATAGCCTGGGTCATTACAAGTGGCAATACCAATTATGTGTAGTGTATTTTAGTTTTTCCTCAATAATAAAGGACTTGATAAGTGTAAATGAGCATCATTTATTTAACTGTAAATATTTTTTTTTTAAGTCCCGCAAGGGAACTTGAACTTACAATCCTCTGATCAATTGTAAATTACATTACAACACTTTATTGTCATGTATTTTACCTGTCAGTATTACACTGGCAGTTCCCTTTTTAGACCCTGTCTTTAGTATGTCCTTAATAGACTTCCATACACTGCAACCCAGAAGACCATGGCACCATCGAGGCCCTGCAATTGTGTTACAGGGAGTCCAATTAAGTATTGAGAGAGCCCTGTAAACTACATAGATGCCGCTTTTGCTAATGACTGTATTGTATAATATAGCTGGTACCAGCAAGCGATGGCGCCATTCATAGTGATGGAATATCCAGAAAACAAAGGATCAATTCCAGCTTCTGACGTATAAAATGGTTTGTTCTTTTTATTTGGCTTCCAAAATTTAAGATCCAACATACATCACATGGAGAGACACAAGGTAATTGTGACGAGTTTAGGGCTATAGTATTGAGCCCTTCATCAAGACAATACATAGTGCACTAAAAACAAGTACTTATATACAACACAGATAGGTTCCTCCTCCTTTTTTGATTGGCTAAAGGTCACATCCCAGGCGTTCCTGGATTAGGTAAAGGAGTCCAGCCAAATGCATGATACTAATTTGCTGCCTCCCCGCCCATGTGCTCTTGGCTGGACTCCTTTACCTAATCTGGGAACACCTGGGCCTGGAATGTGACCTTTAGCCAATCAAAAAAGGAGGAGGAACCTATCTGTGTTGTATATAAGTACTTGTTTTTAGTGCACTATGTATTGTCTTGATGAAGGGCTCAATACTATAGCCCGAAACGCGTCACAATTACCTTGCGTCTCTCCATGTTATGTATGTTGGATCTTACATTTTTGGAAGCCAAATAAAGAACAAACCATTTTATACGTCAGAAGCTGGAATTGATCCTTTGTTTTCTGGATATTCTAAATGTGGCTGGGTTCAAGCCTTATCTTCCGTGCTTTACAAGGGTGATCAGAGGTGAGAGCTGCAACTTTCTTCTTTTTCTCTATAGTGAATGAATAGCATGGCGCTGAGCAGGAAGGGGTTAATGAAAAACTGCACTTTTTGTACTTTAAGTCCTATCTAAGGGCAGCCCGTGATGCAGCAAATAATATATAATTTGTCTCCTAACTCACACCGCAGAGTCTTAGAGCATTCCTATGTGATCCAGCTTTAGCCTATCTTCCCTGCCTCCTGTTTGTGATAGTTTCTCCCTCTCGGTTGTTAAAAGCAAGAGGCAGGGGAAAGCAGTGTGAAGCTGTATCTAACAATACAGTCAGGTCTATAAATATTGGGACATCAACACAATTCTAACATTTTTGGCTCTATACACCACCACAATGGATTTAAAATGAAACAAACAAGATGTGCTTTAACTGCAGACTGTCAGCTTTTTTTTGAGGGTATTTACATCCAATCAGGTGAATAGTGTAGGAATTACAACAGTTTGCATATGTGCCTCCCACTTGTTAAGGGACCAAAAGTATTGGGACAATTAGCTTCTCAGCTGTTCCATGGCCAGGTGTGTGTTATTCCCTCATTATCCCAATTACAATGAGCAGATAAAAGGTCCAGAGTTAATTTCAAGTGTGCTATTTGCATTTCGAATCTGTTGCTGTCAACTCTCAAGATGAGATCCAAAGAGCTGTCACTATCAGTGACGCAAGCCACCATTAGGCTGAAAAAACAAAACAAACCCATCAGAGAGATAGCAAAAACATTAGGCGTGTCCAAAACAACTGTTTGGAACATTCTTAAAAAGAAGGAAAGTGCTGATAAGCTCAGCAACACCAAAAGACCCGGAAGACCACGGAAAACAACTGTGGTGGATGACCGAAGAATTCTTTCCCTGGTGAAGAAAACACCCTTCACAACAGTTGGCTAGATCAAGAACACTCTCCAGGAGGTAGGTGTATGTGTGTCAAAGTCAACAATCAAGAGAAGACTTCGCCAGAGTGAATACAGAGGGTTCACCACAAGATTTAAACCATTGGGGAGTCTCAAAAACAGGAAGGCCAGATTAGAGTTTGCCAAACGACATCAAAAAAAGCATTCACAGTTCTGGAACAACATCCTATGGACAGATGAGACCAAGATCAACTTGTACCAGAGTGATGGGAAGAGAAGAGTATGGAGAAGGAAAGGAACTGCTCATGAGCCTAAGCATACTACCTCATCAGTGAAGCATGGTGGTGGTAGTGTCATGGTGTGGGCATGTATGGCTGCCAATGGAACTGGTTCTCTTGTATTTATTGATGATGTGACTGCTGACAAAAGCAGAAGGATGAATTCTGAAGTGTTTGGGGCAATATTATCTGCTCATATTCAGCCAAATGCTTCAGAACTCATTGGACGGCGCTTCACAGTGCAGATGGACAATTACCCAAAGCATACTGCAAAAGCAACCAAAGAGTTTTTTTAAGGGAAAGAAGTGGAATGTTATGCAATGGCCAAGTCAATCACCTGACCTGAATCCGATTGAGCATGCATTTCAGTTGCTGAAGACAAAACTGAAGGGAAAATTCCCCAAGAACAAGCAGGAACTGAAGACAGTTGCAGTAGAGGCCTGGCAGAGCATCACCAGGGATGAAACCCAGCGTCTGGTGATGTCTATGCGTTCCAGACTTCAGGCTGTAATTGACTGCAAAGGATTTGCAACCAAGTATTAAAAAGTGAAAGTTTGATTTATGATGATTATTCTGTCCCATTACTTTTGGCCCCTTAACAAGTGGGAGGCACATATGCAAACTGTTGTAATTCCTACACCGTTCACCTGATGTGGATGTAAATACCCTCAAATTAAAGTTGTCAGTCTGCAGGTAAAGCACATCTTGTTCATTTCATTTCAAACCCATTGTGGTGGTGTATAGAGCCAAAAATGTTAGAATTGTGTCGATGTCCCAATATTTTTGGACCTGACTTTACATGAAGAGATAAAATCAGACTTTACATAGAAACAGACAAATAAACAAGAGGCATAAGGTCCCTGCTCACAATATATGACATAGGCTGCAATGGAAAATCTGCACCCAGCAAAGAAAAGCAGTGTGAGTCAAAGGAGCTAATCATTGAAGGAGTCATACAAAAAAAAAAAAACGAGGCACACAGAGCTGGATGGGTGAGGATGGGTCAGGAGGGGTTGGATAGAGGAGGATGGAAGTCAGCCACACACGAGAGTCTGACTTCCCGTCTACAAGATCTGGACTGGTGGTCACCTCACCCACCTGCCCATAATGAAAGGATTCAAAAAGTACTCATAGAATATTGCTGGCGAGTTAGTATTTTAGCCCCCCATCCCCCCAAAAAATACTGGAGTGTTTCTTTAAAATATTATAAAAAACAAGGTAAAAGGAGCAATTCTATTCCCAGTTTTTTTTTAAAGGACCACTTTCCATTCTTAAATATGTAATTCAAGGACTGTGATATCGTGGGAGACCACAAAATCAACTGCTCTGAGACATGGAAGTAAAGGCCCTTGAAACAAGGCGTTCATAATAATTTGCAATACTTAAAACGTATTGGAGAGCTGCTCACATAGAGCATTTTTAGCTCTGGTGGATTCAGCCTCTCCATGTATTACATGTCCAGCATGTAATACTACATTTGTATGACTGGCCATACCAGTGGATCACAGAGTTTTCTGAAGCCAAGCCTCTGAGGATCACCCGATTGCTAGGTTAGCTTCAATCAAAGAAAAAAGATCTAATTTCTCCCCTGTAAATTGCAAAGGATGCAATCCACCCACTTACATTATGGAATAGGAGTGAAAAAGATAGCCACTTGATAAGTGAGCGTGGTTAGCTTGTCGTGTTGATTTAGGCCAGATTTATCAACTGTGACTTTTCAAAAAGTTGCAAAAAATGTTACAATCTTAACTTCGGTAAAGGGTGATCGAGAAAGTGAGGTACCATCTCAAGACAAAAGGACTGGACTTGAATTAAAAGAAATGGGTGAAGAATACACAGTTTCTGCCACATAATAGCGCAATGGATTTAAGAAAACACAAGGTTTTTATCCTGTTATACCACAAGGTCTGATCTGTCGTCGTTCACACCTACATTTTTCTGAGGCAAAAGCTGTGATATTTGCATAACTACAAGTGCACCTGCCTGGTATCAATGAAATAGCACTCATGATAGAAAATAAAACAGAGTGTAAACTAAAGTCAATTTATTATAATTCATACATGAATATCAAACATTATTGAAATTACAATTAATACTGAAAATATAACTGCACAGATGAAACATCTCAGCAAAAGGGTTATTCCCAAATCTCAGCAAATCAATAGCAGAAACCCCCCTCGTGTGGCCATACCTTTTAAGTAGAATGATCAATTTGATTTATTTTTGAATATATTAGAGACACAGATGTTTAGAATTTTTGTAATATACTTTTTTAGGGAAATGTGTTTATCTTTAGTAGAAAACAACATGTAAAGAGTCTACTTAGCAATGCCCTAACTGAGTGCTGCCAAGGAGACTCCATATTCAGTGTCTGCAGACACTGAGGACAACTATGTGTAACATACAGAGGCTTCTCAGCCTGCCTCTTATCTCCCTACCCCAAGCCCATGGCTCCCTGCTGTGTCCATGTCCACGTTACCTGCTGCCACCACTAACCGCCGGCAGTTCCGCTTCTTTTGCTTTATTCCCTGGGTTTCTCTGATAGTCACTGAGTGCAGGGAATAAAGAGGAGAACGGAACTGTCAGTGCTTAGTGCTGACAGTAAGTATACAGTAACACAGCACACTTTCTGTCAGCTGAGAACACTGCGGCATTGCTCTTTTCCATATCTTCCCAGTGTATCTTTTAGTGCTGGAAAGATGGAGAGAGAAACAAGGTTGCCAAGTTCTGCGCTGACAGCAAGTGTGCTATATTACTCTAGATCTACTATTCGCTCTAATCGCCGGCAGCGGTTAGCACTGGCAGAAAGTCAGACAGGGGCACAGAAGAGATATTTAGGACACATGTAGGGAAGCAGGGACTGGTGTAGTCATAAGAGGCAGGCTGAGAAGCCTCTGTATGTTACACATAGTTGTCCTCAGTGTCTGCAGACACTGAATATGGACTCTCCTTGGCAACGCTCAGTTAGGGTCTTGCCAAGGAGACACTTTACACCCTCTTTTCTAGTAAGATGAAACATATTTTCCTAATATTCTCCAAAAATGCTTAACATCCCTTTTCCTGCATTACATTAATAATACACTGGAATAGTACATTTGTCACCCAATAAAAAAATAAATAAAAGAGCTGTGCTCATTTGTTTTTGACAGTGTCACTGAGACTTTGAATGTAGTAGGAGAGTGAATGCTCGACCACCGCTCCATTCAAACTTCTCCCAACCACTGTACATAGGAGGAATAGGGTACAGGAGCCCCTTGATCTGGTGACTGGTGGGGTCCCTGCTGCGCCCCCACCAATCTAGCATTTATCAACTATAAAATTCATAGTTGATAAATTCTTCTGGTTGGAATATCCCTTTTATACGGTCCTGGAGAAGAAAATCTTGTTAACGCACACAAAACAGAACACAGTAAAGAAAAAATAATCTTATCACTTGATATTTCATTTATTTAGTACATAAAATTATGAAGAAACTTAAAGGATAACTGTCGTATTTTTTTAAAAAAATTTGGGGAGTATTGGATTGTGGTGATTAATATCTCCTTGGTGGCCTAATTTCAACCTTTCACTGTGCATTCAATTACCCCTTAATTCCACATTTTTGTTCCCTGTACTGCCTATTTTTACCTGTGCTTAAAATCAGGTTGCTAGGCATGATCCGTCTATCTGTCCTTGCTTGCAAGGTCAGATTACAGACAGCCAGGGACTGTAAGTAAATGATTAAAGCCAGGTCCTCCCCAGCAGCTGATAACAGTGCCTGGGCTGTGTGCACTTCTCCCTGTCCCTGCGCTTGGGAGACGCTCCCTCACTCAGCAGAGCTGGAGAATGCAGAGTTGAAGCAGCGCAGACCAGGGAAGGGAGATCTGCCGTCTGCTCAGTGTATAAATGAAAGCAACATGTGGTAAGAGGACCCCTTTGTGCTGCAGGAGATTAACCCTTTAGGGGGGAGGGCTCTGGTTACTGACACTTTTGGGGGGCTATTGTTACTGGCTAGCGAGGGCAGGCAGGATTAGCCTTAGGGTGAGGGCAGTGGCGGCCATCTTAACTGAATAGTGAAATTGCAGTTTTATGCAGACTGGTTGCTAAGGGCTGAATCTTATTAAATATGGGGTAAGTCAGTCTAAAAGTAACTGATTCTGGAATATCATGTTATTAGTAACTACATATATGAAAATTTAAATTAGGGTCTAAATGTGACAGTTATCCTTTAAAGGGGTTTCCCACCTTTGACATGTATATCAGGATACGCCATACATGTCTGACACATACAGATCGCCATGTCTGGGACCTACAGCTCTCTCATTTCTATGGGAGTTGCAACCTATGACATAAATGTCTGAGATGGGATTTTCCAATCTTAATGTCTCCACCAATTCCCACACTGGTACATTTTCAGCTTCCTTAATTGCAGAGGTCATCATGGTCCTTCACTACTTGGGATGTCAGATAACACTGCAATCAGTGCATGAAGCAAAGACATGAGAATTGCCCAGTTAGAAGAACAATGGAGCCCACTTTTGAAAGGGACTAAAGCTTCATTCATACCACTTTGGGTCACAATGCCGGTGCATGCAGAGTCTAAATGGTGAGCAACCAACAAATGAATATTGTGCAGGATGGGAATCTCAATCACTCACATTTATACAAAAAAGGAAAAGAAATTAGAAATCCAACCAACTTCATTCAGCCATTCATGCTATTTATAGCATATATATATATATGTGTATACATACACACACATTAGTAGAATCATTTTCTCTTACCCTCGTAACTTCTCATCAGAATTCGGCAGTTTCGTATTCACTTTCTTTAACAAGAATAAGATGTAGCTTGTCCACAAGGCCACATTCAGTGGGTTTGACTTCACGGCACGAGTAAAGATCTGCACAAACCAGACACATTAGTAATCCTGCACTGGAGTTAGCGAATATATTGTCTCACTCCAATATCCACTATTCCTTCAAGAAAGTGGAAATACACATTTCTCCCCTTACTGTGGGAAACGGCAGGGAAATAAACAGCTACAGGAGCGAAAATAGAAATCAAATTAAAAGAAAAAAAAAAATGAAACCACAATTGTATAAAAAAAATTTAAGTTGGCATTTTCTCAAATAAAAATGACAAAAAACGACTTTATATTTTCCATACTGAAAACTGATATGTGACTGCAGTCACCTAACTTCCCCTTATTTTGCAATGAAGATGATCCAGGAACCTGATATATGGGGAGATGCTGGACTGGGTCTTTCAAGTGCCCGTCTCACAAAATAGTCTACCAGGGAAAAACTAAATTTTTTACTCATGCACCCAGCAAAATCACCTATTTGGGCAAGGAAAAAAAAAATAATCACAGGTTCAGGGAGAGCAAAAGAGGCTCTCTCCAGAGATGGATCCATGGATCTCAGCTTCACGTATGATATTGGAAGGGTGGGATAAAATTCAACAAAACCTTTTTTTCGGGTGGTCTTAGGCTTTAAGATTTGAATGACCAAATATTTTAAAACTTGCCTTTCCGCTTCCAGCTGCGTCAGATCTTTAGGATCGCCATCTTCATTGCAGGTGATTGTATACAAGACTTCATGACTAGGATCATGTTCAGATCAGCAGCTCCTTGCTGAGGTTTTAAACAAACTCATTCTGGAGAGAATTCTGATCTCTCCATTCAGATTGAGCCACCCTATGTACTCTATGAACACGTAGTCTTAATCCTTGGTGCCCCTGACTACCAAACATTCAGTAGACAAACTAAGGGGATATGTAGGAAAGATGCCCACTGTCTATGCTAATCTACCAGTCTCCATCCCTGTATACTGGGTCTTTGACCAATTTCCTGATAATTTAGCATTTTTGCCAGAATGGCAGACCATTGAGTTCTAGATAAAAAGACATTCAAACTGAATGCCAAACTACAGTAGAACTCCAAATAAATGAAAGCTGGGAATCTAATATATATTAAGCTTTAATTTATTGAAACTCAGAGCATTATTGTCCTATATCAGTAATTGTTAAAAGAATCAATAATTTACAACATATCCATTAAAAATGTCTCCACTGACATAACGAAAAATAATGATTCCCACCCTCTGTAAAGCTCATTCACGTGCAGGTCCATCTCCATCTAAAAGTCACACTTCACATTCAGCCATGGCTGAGATACGTCTAGTGTGCGCACACATACACCTTGCTCACCCAGCCATTCTCATGGTCTAAGATTTCTACGATTACTTTTTCATGCAAAAACTGTTTTGGCCTCAAAAGCGCAAAAAATAAAAACCTCAGCCTTTTTTTTTTTTACATTTTGCTTTAATAAAAGTCTTGTTTTAACGTCTTCTTTCTTTTGGCTCCAGAGCTGTGCGATAACGGCAGAAGTGATCCTGAGGCGCAACACTGGAGATGAAGAGGTTTGGGTCATTTCCGCAGTCTGTTGTTCCTCTTCTCTGGAATCTATTTTCAGAGCGTCCACGGTGGAAGTCTGAATACATTTCTCATACCCTCCTCTTTCAACATTCGGGAACAGATCCCTTTAGTACATCAGCTGTTAACGTCTTGCCTCTTGTCTACCTCCCAACCAGTTCTCTATATTCTACCAATAATCTAAGGTTAACATCGTCCATAATCTGAACGTCTCACTCCCATCTCCAGGATTTTTTTTATTTTATTGTGGTGCCAACCCTTTGCCAGTAAGCGGAAGTCCAACTTTTGCAGAGGTGTAGTGACCCTCAGTCTGCTTCGAAGCCCCATATGCACTAGGATTTGCTGAACTTTTGTTTTCGACACACGTCTGGTAGCCCCCTGGTTCATTTTAGGGGTGAGCTGCTCCATGTAGCGGGTCAGTCTGCCATAGTGCACATTCGCAGCTGACGTTCCCCTCTCACATCAATGGCATCTGGTGTTCTGCAGTTTCCACATTACTTATTCACAACAATTAAATTTGTCCACTCACTTTACACTTTCACCGCAGCAGCATGAGAACAGTTCACAAACTGCGAGCTATCAGTAATATTGCCACCTTTGGCCTAATAGCCAATCATCATCCTTTTCTGCAACTCTGATAAATCGCCCCTTTACCTATGACAGCTCGGAGGGATGTGTGCGCAGACAGCCTATCGCACATCTTATATACCCACCAAGCCAGCTCACCACACGTGACTTCCTTCATGAGCTACATGCTGCCAATGTCAAAAGTAAAAAATATATAGAAAAAAGGAGCGTCAGTTTAAGAAAACAAGTAGATAGAGTACAGAAGGGAAAAGAGGTAGACAATGTGAGGCGCCAAGGAGTATCAAAGTAGAGACCAAGACTGAAGCCAATGTCAGAAGGCTGCTCACACTACAGGGCTCTGACTAGCAGACCGTGATATAGGAGTGAGAAGACAAAAACGATCAGTGGAGCGCCAGATGACAGATAATGGGGCACATAACCAATCTAGGGGGTGATTAATCCTGGAATGGATATTATAATGATAAAATAAAATAAAAATGTGGTGTTATTACACCTGATTCTATGAGTGCACGTACTCAATAGAGACAATAATATATAGATAATGTTGTTTACACAAAATTGTGCTCTAAATAATGAAAGCGTGCATCCATACGGATTTTTACTCACTTCACCAGGGGGGGGGAGGCGCAAGATAAAGCACAAGACACTTGACGCCATAGAACCCTGCACTCGCCGAGATCGCCTGTAGAATGTTAGATATCCTCGCGGTCCTTCAGATAGATGACCCGGTGGACTCCAATAATTAAGCAAGGTTTCTCTAATAACTGAATTAGCTCAACGCGTTTCGGGGTTATTATAAATCCCTTCTTCAGGAGCAATAGAATAACATATAACATACAGCGGTTTATATACAACAAAATAGGTTTGAACTCCGAAAAGGGCGCCAAAGAGTGTACACATTACGTCACTTCCAGTGCCGGAAGTGATGCGTTCCACCGTGGAACGCATTTATTCTATTAGATATAGGAATCGTGGTTGTAAATATTATAGAAGGGCTAGTTGATGTTGCCCATAGCCTACTGCTTACCATCTGGAAGAGGCAGGGGAAAAGTACAGAGAGGACAAGCGCATCTAGGTTGCGCTCCACTGATGCGGCCGCGCACCGGAAGTGAGCTCACTTCCGGCCCGTGGACCGCACAGCTGGAACGCATCCAACGCGATGAAGAATCCTATAGAGGCGTGGAGCGCACATGTGGGTCAACAGCTCTCCTAGGCAGAATATATGTATACAGCACAATGTATTAAATATAAATTACATGTTTTTGGGGATATATATATTGACAACTCTATCTACATAACGAATTATAAGGGAATTTAAAAACTACAACAGATATGCAAAGAAGGGGAAATTCACAGGACCAACACATACATTTTATATAAATATAAATATAATTGTAAACAGGTACATGCATAGATGTATATATACATATAGACCTAGATAAAATGCAAAATATGGATAAAAAAAATAAATATATATATATATAAATAATAATAATAAATATAAAAATAAAGAGAAATAAAAATAGAAATAATTAATAATAATAAACACCCATATAAATATGGATATCAAAATAGAAGAAAAAATAAAAAAATATAACAATGACCTGTGCATATACCATGCTCCAAGTTACAAAAAATTCTGGCTTTACAAGTACTGTTAGTTGGCTCGTGCGCACACGTGTATCCCCATATATATATATATATATATATATATATATATATATATATATATATACACACATACATACAGACGTGGACAAAATTGTTGGTACCCTTTGGTCAATGAAAGAAAAAGTCACAATGGTCACAGAAATAACTTTAATCTGACAAAAGTAATAATAAATTAAAATTCTATAAATGTTAACCAATGAAAGTCAGACATTGTTTTTCAACCATGCTTCAACAGAATTATGTAAAAAAATAAACTCATGAAACAGGCATGGACAAAAATGATGGTACCCCTAGAAAACACAGAACATAATGTGACCAAAGGGACATGTTAATTCAAGGTGTGTCCACTAATTAGCATCACAGGTGTCTACAACCTTGTAATCAGCCATTGGGCCTATATATATGGCTCCAGGTAATCACTGTGTTGTTTGGTGATATGGTGTGTACCACACTCGACATGGACCAGAGGAAGCAAAGGAAAGAGCTGTCTCAAGAGATCAGAAAGAAAATTATAGACAAGCATGTTAAAGGTAAAGGCTATAAGACCATCTCCAAGCAACTAGATGTTCCTGTGAGTACAGTTGCACATATTATTCATAAGTTTAAGATCCATGGGACTGTAGCCAACCTCCCTGGACGTGGCCGCAGGAGGAAAATTGATGACAAATCTAAGAGACGGATAATCCGAATGGTAACAAAAGAGCCTAGAAAGACTTCTAAAGAGATTCAAGGTGAACTTCATGCTCAAGGAACATCAGTGTCAGATCGCACCATCCGTCGTTGTTTGAGCCAAAGTGGACTACATGGGAGACGACCAAGGAGGACACCATTGTTGAAAACGAATCATAAAAAAGCAAGACTGGAATATGCCAAACTACATGTTGACAAGCCACAAAGCTTCTGGGAGAATGTCCTGTGGACAGATGAGACAAAAATCGAAGTTTTTGCCAAGGCACATCAGCTGTATGTTCACAGACGAAAAAATGAAGCATATCAAGAAAAGAACACTGTCCCTACTGTGAAACATGGAGGAGGCTCTGTTATGTTCTGGGGCTGCTTTGCTGCGTCTGGCACAGGGTGTCTTGAATCTGTGCAGGGTACAATGAAATCTCAAGACTATCAAGGAATTCTAGAGAGAAATGTACTAGCCAGTGTCAGAAAGCTTGGTCTCAGTCGCAGGTCATGGGTCTTGCAACAGGACAATGACCCAAAACACACCGCTAAAAACACCCAAGAATGGCTAAGAGGAAAAAATTGGACTATTCTAAAGTGGCCTTCTATGAGCCCTGACCTCAATCCTATTGAGCATCTTTGGAAGGAGCTGAAACATGCAGTCTGGAAAAGGCACCCTTCAAACCGGACACAACTGGAGCAGTTTGCTCATGAGGAGTGGGCCAAAATACCTGCTGAGAGGTGCAGATGTCTCATTGACAGTTACAGGAAGCGTTTGATTGCAGTGATTGCCTCAAAAGGTTGCGCAACAAAATATTAAGTTAGGGGTACCATCATTTTTGTCCATGCCTGTTTCATGAGTTTATTTTTTTACATAATTCTGTTGAAGCATGGTTGAAAAACAATGTCTGACTTTCATTGGTTAACATTTATAGAATTTTAATTTATTATTACTTTTGTCAGATTAAAGTTATTTCTGTGACCATTGTGACTTTTTCTTTCATTGACCAAAGGGTACCAACAATTTTGTCCACGTCTGTATATACACAAGTACATACACGTGGGCAGGCCCATCATATACCCATGTGTACATACATGGACCACAAAACATATATATATATATACAGATAAGACCAATAATATAATAAAAAATGATCATATATATATAAAAAAAAGTATACATGAAAGATAATAAATATAACATATAGATATGTAAAATATATATGGAATATAACATATATATAACATATCTACAACCACACACGTATAGAATTATCATGCCAGTTGCAGTAATATCTCCATACTTTCGACTACACGGCTATGGACTACCCTCCAAGTTGTAGCAAATCTTTGGTCTGCTTCAAAATTTTGTTGGAACTTAAAGGACGCAGATTATTGACAGGATACATCCAGTATATCGGGAATTTAATAGTGACTGTATGCCAAACTCTTGTTTAGGCCAAAGGGGGGAAGTGAATTGAACCAATAAATCCAGTACATTTCTTGTCTGCACAGCTGGGAAAAAGATTGTGGTATTAAATCTATGGGGGTTAGTATTAATCCCGTGTAGTCACCAGCATGTGCTTCAGAGAAATGTCTGGACACTCCATGTTTGAGGTAATGTCGTTGGATGTTAGAGCGGTGGTTGTTAAGCCTTTCCCTTAGTGTTTGTGTTGTTCTGCCAATGTATTGTAGGCCACAAGGGCACTCCAACATATAGATGACCCATCTGGAGTTGCAGTTCATATGATGTTTTAAGGGAATGGATTCTTTAGGCTACTTTCACACCTGCGTTCAGGTGTCCGCTCGTGAGCTCCGTTTGAAGGGGCTCACAAGCGGCCCTGAACGCAGCCGTCTGGCCCTAATGCATTCTCAGTGGAGGCGGATCCACTGAGAATGCATCCGCCTGCCAGCGCTCAGCCTCCGCTCCGCTCAGTGAGCGGACACCTGAACGCTGCAAGCAGCGTTCGGGTGTCCGCCTGGCCGTGCGGAGGCGAGCGGATCCGTTCCGACTTACAATGTAAGTCAATGGGGACGGATCCGCTTGAAGATGACACCATATGGCTCAATCTTCAAGCGGATCCGTCCCCCATTGACTTTCAATGTAAAGTCTGAACGGATCCGCTCAGGCTACTTTCACACTTAGAAAATTTTTCTAAGTTCTAATGCAGACGGATCCGTTCTGAACGGAGCCACCGTCTGCATTAATATGATAGTGTTGAAAACAGTGACTGTATTTAGATTGTCAGAAATGTTACGGCAGCACAGACAACGTTTGGACCCACACTTGAAGGATCCTTGAGGTAGACTTATGGATTCTTCAATTTTCTTACCAGAATTCTGAATGGTTAGTTTAGGATAGGAGGGTGCCAATAGATTTTTGAGGGTAAATGCAGACGAGAAATGTACTGGATTTATTGGTTCAATTCACTTCCCCCCTTTGGCCTAAACAAGAGTTTGGAATACAGTCACTATTAAATTCCCGATATACTGGATGTATCCTGTCAATAATCTGCGTCCTTCAAGTTCCAACAAAATTTAGAAGCACACCAAGGATTAGCTTCAACTTGGAGGGTAGTCCATAGCTGTCTAGTAGAAACTATGGAGATATGAATGCAACTGGCATGATAATTCTATACGTGTGTGGTTGTAGATATGTTATATATATGTTATATTCCATATATATTTGACATATCTATATGTTATATTAATTTTCTTTCACGTATCCGTATACTATATATATATATATATAATGACTTTTTGTTGTAAAGCCAGAATTTTTAGTAACTTGGAGCATTGTATATGCACAGGTCATTGTTATATTTTTTTTATTTTTTCATCTATTATTGTTTATTATTATTCATTATTTCTATTTTTATTTTCAGTTTATTTTTATATTTAATATATATATATATATATTTTTTATCTATTTTTATCCATATTTTTCATTTTATCTAGCTCTATATGTAGATATACATCTATGCATGTACCTGTTTACAATTATATTTATATAACATGTATGTGTTGGTCCTGTGAATTTCCCCCTTTTTGCATATCTGTTGTAGTTTTTAAATTACCTTAAAATTCGTTATGTAGATAGTGTTGTGAATATATATCCCCCAAAACATGTACGGTAATTTATATTTAATACATTGTGCTGTATACATATATTCTGCCTAGGAGAGCTGTTGACCCGCATGTGCGCTCCACGCCTCTATAGGATTCTTCATCGCGTCGGATGCGTTCCAGCTGTGTGGTCCACGGGCCGGAAGTGAGCTCACTTCCGGTGCGCGGCCGCATCAGTGGAGCGCAACCTAGATGCGCTTGTCCTCTCTGTACTTTTCCCCTGCCTCTTCCAGATGGTAAGCAGTAGGCTATGGGCAACATCAACTAGCCCTTCTATAATATCTACAACCACGATTCCTATATCTAATAGAATAAATGCGTTCCACGGTGGAACGCATCACTTCCGGCACCGGAAGTGACGTAATGTGTACACTCTTTGGCGCCCTTTTCGAAGTTCAAACCTATTTTGTTGTATGTTATTCTATTGCTCCTGAAGAAGGGATTTATAATAACCCCGAAACGCGTTGAGCTGATTCAGTTATTAAAAGAACCTTGCTTAATTATTGGAGTCCACCGGGTCATCTAACAGTCTACAGGCGATCTCGGCGAGGGGGGTTCTATGGCATCAAGTGTCTTGTGCTTTATCTTGCGCCTCCCCCCGGTGAAGTGAGTAAAAATCCGTATGGATGCACGCTTTCATTATTTAGAGCATAATTTTGTGTAAGTAACATTGTTATCTATATATTATTGTCTCTATTGAGTACGTGCACTCATAGAATCAGGTGTAATAACACCACATTTTATTTTTATTTTATCATTATAATATCCATTCCGGGATTAATCACCCCCTAGACTGGCGCTCCACTGATCGTTTTTGTCTTCTCACTCATATACCAATGTCAAAAGTAGGAAGTGGTCAGAATAATGTGACTCTGCTGTGTATATAAAGATTAAGAAAACTGCAAAGAATGTCATATTTCAATAGCTTGTAACTATTTATCTGAAAACTTGATAAAATAATTATTGTTGCAAAGTTACTTAAGTATGATTTTTTTTTTTTTATGCCAGGTTTTGAAAAGTATTACCCCATGTACAGTATTACTGTAGTTTTTTAAAAAAAAAATTATTTCCTCCTCATTTAAAAGGGGTTTTCCGTGACCAGAATGTCAATGATTTATTCCCAGGATAGGTCAAAAATAATGACTGTGTGGGTCTGCCTCCTGGCACCCTTGACATTCAACTAGAATGGGCACGGTACCAAGCACAGGCACTACACAATGTACACTGCTGTGCTTGGTGTACTCTGAAGAGACCACAGCACTCATCCGAGCACTGCGGCACCTTCAAACAGGTGACCAGTGGGGGTGCCAGGTGTCAGACTCCCACTAATCTGATATTGATGACCTATATCAAAGATAGTTCAATCAATATTTAATCTAGGCCTGCACGATATATCGCCGAGGCAATTGTATTGCGATAATCGACAATTGCGATATGGCCGACCCAAAAATGCTGCAATTACCTATACACAGAGGGAGGAGGGGCTGGGGGCCGGCATCTGTATTAGGAATGACAGTGGGGACCGGTGCAGTCCCTGTATTCTAATGCACCGGCCCCGCTCACTGTTGTATAATATTATCTAACATGTAGGCATTGCTAAAATATAATAATCCTGTATAATCCAGCTGTATTACTTACAGCTAAATTCCGTAGGAGGGAGGAGGCAGGCCTGGAGGGCGACGCATCACTCACTACGTCATGCACCGGCGCCGCCCACTTTATGAATGAAGCAGGCGGCGCGTGACGTAGTGAGTGACGCGTCACCCGGCCATCCAGCCTCCTACGGAATTTAACTGTAAGTAATACAGCTGGATTATACAGGATTATTATATTTTAACAATGCCTACATGTTAGATAATATTATACAACAGTGAGCGGGGCCGATGCATTAGAATACAGGTAACAGACAGAAACAGATTGGTGGGTGTGGACCAATGGACAGTCAGCTGCGGTGCCCTTAATAGGACAGGTTCAAAGTCCTTAATACAAAATAGAAAAAGGTTTAACGGGTACCGCGCTAATTTGTAAAGCAGTATACAAGATCAAGAACCAGAAAGCAACGTGCCAAATTCGTATGATGCACAAACGAAAAATTCCAAATCCATAAACAATAATATACAGGCGGATCTCACACTTCCATATAAACCATGCGATGATTTTCAGCAACCTGATACTCAGCTGCGCATATATGAAGACGACTGTCTTACGTCTCCCAGTTCACATGCGAAAGAATGGATGTCCGCCTGCAATATACGGTGAAATCTCCCCTTGTGATAACAGTCACACGAAAAGCCTGATCCGAAAACAGTCCGGAATACCTTAATGAAGGACAGAAAAAGATTGCGCAATACCCTCGGGGTTTAAAAGTAGGAATACTTTAATCTACTTACAAAAGGCAAGTTTTCACAAGCATATAAATCCGCCTGTATATTATTGTTTATGGATTTGGAATTTTTCGTTTGTGCAACATACGAATTTGGCACGTTGCTTTCTGGTTCTTGATCTTGTATACTGCTTTACAAATTAGCGCGGTACCCGTTAAACCTTTTTCTATTAGAATACAGGGACTGCACTGGTCCCCACTGTCATTCCTAATACAGATGCCGGCCCCCAGCCCCTTCACACTGCAGAGACACTATTATGGGGGGGGGGGGGGGGGGATCTGTGGATTGCACATAGCATAAGATGCTATATATGTGTCATCCACAGATCCCCCCCATAGCAGTGTAGCAGTGCCATCCAGAGATCCCCCATAACAGTGCGTCATCCACACATCCCCCATAACAGTGCGTCATCCACACATCCCCCATAACAGTGCGTCATCCACACATCCCCCATAACAGTGCGTCATCCACACATCCCCCATAACAGTGCGTCATCCACACATCCCCCATAACAGTGCGTCATCCACACATCCCCCATAACAGTGCGTCATCCACACAGCCCCCATAACAGTGTGTCATCCACACAGCCCCCATAACAGTGTGTCATCCACACAGCCCCCATAACAGTGTGTCATCCACACAGCCCCCATAACAGTGTGTCATCCACACAGCCCCCATAACAGTGCGTCATCCACACAGCCCCCATAACAGTGCGTCATCCACACATCCCCCATAACAGTGCGTCATCCACACATCCCCCATAACAGTGCGTCATCCACACATCCCCCATAACAGTGCGTCATCCACACATCCCCCATAACAGTGCGTCATCCACACAGCCCCCATAACAGTGTGTCATCCACACAGCCCCCATAACAGTGTGTCATCCACACAGCCCCCATAACAGTGCGTCATCCACACATCCCCCATAACAGTGCGTCATCCACACATCCCCCATAACAGTGCGTCATCCACACAGCCCCCATAACAGTGTGTCATCCACACAGCCCCCATAACAGTGTGTCATCCACACAGCCCCCATAACAGTGTGTCATCCACACAGCCCCCATAACAGTGTGTCATCCACACAGCCCCCATAACAGTGTGTCATCCACACAGCCCCCATAACAGTGTGTCATCCACACAGCCCCCATAACAGTGTGTCATCCACACAGCCCCCATAACAGTGTGTCATCCACAGATCCCCCATAACAGTGCCATCCACAGATCCCCTCCATAACAGTTCCATCCACAGATCCCCATAACAGTGCAATCCACAGATCCCCCATAACAGTGCCATCCACAGATCCCCCATAACAGTGCCATCCACAGATCCCCCATAACAGTGCCATCCACAGATCCCCTCCATAACAGTGCCATCCACAGATCCCCTCCATAGCAGTGAAAAAATAGACCTCTAGCACAATTCCCTTAAAATATTGCATCGCATATCGTTATCGCAATTTTTAGGGCCCTAATTGCAATCGCACAAAATTTCCATGTCGTGCAGCCCTAATTTAATCCCTGGAAAACCCCTTTACACTGGTTGTCTAGGATTAGAAAAATATGGCTGCTTTATTTTTTATTTTTTTTAACCAAAAACAGTGGCGTTACAGTTCAGCCCCATTCACTTTAATAGAGTAATACCAAATACAATCCTTGGACAGGTTTGGTGCAGTTTCTGTAATATTGCCCTAGACTACAAAACAGAGCATCTCAAGACTTTACTTGTGTCAATACAAAATTCCTTAACCCTTAGAGGACCCTGTGATTTTCTATTTTTAAGTTTTTATTTTTCACTCCCCGCGTTCCCATAGTCCTAACCCATTTATTTTTCCGTTCACATAGCCTTATGAGGGCTTATTTTTTGCAAGACAAGTTGTACTTTCTAATGGCGCTATTTACAGTTGCATACAATATAGTGGGAAGAAAAAAAATTACAAATGGGGTAGAATTGGGAAAAATGCAAGGTTTATATATATATATTTTTTTTTTACACCGTACACTATGCAGTAAAATTGACCTGTTATCGTCATTCTCCAGGTCAGTGCACTTACAACGAAACCACACTTGTATAATTTTTCTTGCATTTTAATACTTAAATAATAATAATAAATAAAATAAATCTATCACCATACCGCAATTTTTTTTTGTAGTTACCTGTATTTTTCGCCCTATAAGACGCACCTAGGTTTTTTTGTGGTGTGCTTTTGGTGGGTTTTGAACTAATGGTGGTCTGAGCATGAAACTATAATGGGGGATCTGTGGATGACGCACTGTCATCTGGGGGATCTGCGGATGGCACTGTTATGGGGGATCTGCGGATGACGCACTGTCATCTGGGGGATCTGCGGATGGCACTGTTATGGGGGATCTGCGGATGACACTGTTATGGGGGGATCTGCGGATGGCACTGTTATGGGGGGATCTGCGGATGGCACTGTTATGGGGGGATCTGCGGATGGCACTGTTATGGGGGGGGATCTGCGGATGGCACTGTTATGGGGGGATCTGCGGATGGCACTGTTATGGGGGATCTGCGGATGGCACTGTTATGGGGGATCTGCGGATGGCACTGTTATGGGGGATCTGCCGATAGCACTGTTATGGGGGATCTGTGGATGGAACTGTTATGGGGGATCTGTGGATTATTATTATATTATTATACACACTTATATAGCGCTACTAATTCCGCAGCGCTTTACAGACATTATCATCCAACTGTCCCCAATGGGGCTCACAATCTAAGTTCCCTATCAGTATGTCTTTGGAGTGTGGGAGGAAACCGGAGTACCCGGAGGAAACCCACGCAAACACGGGGAGAACATACAAACTCCATGCAGATGTTGCCCTTGGTCGGATTCGAACCTAGGACCCCAGCGCTACAAGGCACCAGTGCTAACCACTGAGCCACCGTGCTGCCCATGGAACTGTTATGGGGAGAGGCATCTGTGGATGGCACTGTTATGGGGCGGGGGATCTGTGGATGGCACTGTTATGGGGTGGGGGATCTGTGGATGGCACTGTTATGGGGTGGGGGATCTGTGGATGGCACTGTTATGGGGTGGTGGATCTGTGAATGACACTGCTATATATGTGTCATCCACAGATGCCCTTCATAACAGTGTCCCCCAATACACCGGCCCGCCGCTCACCGCAGTATTTATAAATATTAATCCTTAACCTGTTAATAAGTTTAACTAAATCAGCGCTCTCCCCTGTATCAGTACTGTACTTACTAACAAGCTTCCATAGCAGGCAGAGCGGACGGCAGCAGTAACGTCACTCACTGACGTCAAGCGCCTGCTCCTCCCACTTTGCAGGCGGAGAAGGCGCGCAACATCAGTGAGTGACGTTACTGATGCCGTCCGCCCTGCCTGCTATGGAAGCTTGTTAGTAAGTACAGTACTGATACAGGGGAGAGCGCTGATTTAGGCCTCGTTCACATCAGCGTTCAGCCTTTCCGTTCTCCTGCTCCGTTATAGGAGCAGGAGAACGGAAAGGACGGATTGGGCACATAACTGAGACGAGCGGAGCCTACGGACCCCATAGACTATAATAGGGGCCGTTAGGTTTACGCTCAGAAAATGATTTTGGAGCGGAGACAAAAGTCCTGCATGCAGGACTTTTGTCTCCGCTCCAAAATCATTTTCTGAGTGTAAACCTAACGGACCCCATTATAGTCTATGGGGTCCGTAGGCTCCGCTCGTCTCAGTTATGTGCCCAATCCGTCCTTTTGCTCCTATAACGGAGCAGGAGAACGGAAAGGCTGAACGCTGGTGTGAACTCAGCCTTAGTTAAACTTATTAACAGGTTAAGGATTAATGTTTAGAAATACTGCGGTGAGCGGCGGGGCCCGGTGTAAGTAGAGTGACTGCACCGGGCCCCGCCCCAAGTTCCGGACTCCAGCCCCTCCTCCCTCCCCACTGATACATCGCAGACTGCGATGTTAAATGGAAGCATTCGCCCCATAAGACGCAGGGGCATTTCCCCCCCACTTTTTTGGGGGAAAAAGTGCGTCTTATGGGGTGAAAAATACGGTATGTGTACGGGGCTCATTTTTTGCATGGCGATGTGTACTTTTCAGTAATACCAATTTGAAGTGCGTGCAACCTTTTGATCTCTTTTTATTCAAAGATTGGGGAGTTGAAGTGACAAAAAATGCAAAATTGGCATTTTTTTTCCCCCCTGTAACGCCATTTGCCACATGCCATTAATATTGTTATATTTTAATTGTATCGGCATTTTTGCACGTGGCAATGCCCATGATGTTTACTTTTTTATTGGTTAAGTATTTTAAGTTTTTTTTTAAGGAAGGGGGGTGATTTGAACTTTTATATTTATTTATTTATAACTTTTTTTTTTAAGTCACCCTGGGTGACAATAACTGGCATCATTAGACTGCCCATTGTGTTCATTGATGGCTATATAGCCATCATTGAACATTTAATTTTCAATATAACAATACAGTGCTGCCACCTGTATTGGTATATCCCTCTAATAGACTCCGAAGCCTGCTTGAGGCTTCGGTCTATTAGAGCAGTGTAACAGGTTCCACGATTTCAGCGCGCGGCTTCCACTTCCGGACTGCAATGATGCCGTGGTCACATTTCACCATGGCATCTGAAGGGGAAAATGTATGGAATCAACATTATGGCTGATCGCATACATGTGTCGCAGGTCTCGTCGGCCATGGCGCCCGCTGCATGTGCGAGATGTTTAAAGACTGGAATTCCACCGTACATGTACGGCGGAGGTCCTGGAGGGGTTAAAGGGATATTCCAATTGGAAAAAAAAAGTTATCCCATATCAACAGGATAGGCGATAACTATTAAATCAGTAGGGGTCCTACCATTGGGACCTCCACCGATCATGAGAACAGGGACTCCATACACCATGGAGCACCACCATATAGATGGGAAGCCTTATGCAGAATGCAGCCCTCTCTTGTGTAAAACACACAGTGACGTTTCTTCTATCTTCTGCTTTCCTGCAACACCATTCTTTAGAAAAGTTGGACTCTTGATCTTATGAAGGATCCATGCCATACTTGTGCATTCCAGAAGTGCTCTCCATCTGGAACTTCCATCCTGGAGCCAAAACCTCCAGGCATTCCAGCACTTTGAATTTAATGTCTAGGTTCTGCTTCTCCCCCACCTCCCACATTCTTTCATCACTTCTAGGGTCTTGAAGAACAGTAGATTCGTAGTCTAAATTAAGTCAGCTCTCCACGCTTCAAAATACTGAGCCTGTTCTAAGAGAAAGTGAAGAACTCAACCCAGTACTAGAAAGGTGGCGTTAATGAAGTGGTCATCGAGTACAGTGTTGTCAAATTATCAAACCATCAAATAGTTTAAATTTTACAAAGGACTAAACATACGCAATATGTGCTTGTAAAGTAACAAACAAATGGAGTTCACCTTTGGACTTTTCGGTTTGGGACACATACCTTTTCAACCTCTTCTACAATTCCAAAATGCTGCTCTATGTCGGCATACTTCTTCCAATAAATATGAGAAAGTGGGAAATAAGTAAGGAAGGCATCAAAAGCTTTTCTACAAGCTGCCAAGTGTTTCTGTGAAAGTAAAGGACAAATAGCTATAAAAAGTGCCACAAAAGCACAATGAACATCACTATAAACAAACACCAAAAAGATTTCATAATCAAGAGAATTAATGTTCAGCATTTCAGAAAACATAATGAGAAGCCAATATCTGCAGCATATACAGTAATTTGCGCCTGCGCCGTACCTGTCTTTAATCGGCGCAGGCGCGCTGAGAGGCGGCCGCTCTCTCGGCCGCTCCATCCTCAATGCGCCTGGTGTAGATGTGACGTCATCGGCGCAGGCGCATTGAGGATGGAGCGGCCTCTCAGCGTGCCTGCGCCGATTAAAGACAGGTACGGCGCAGGCGCGATATTTGGAATTCAAACAGGGCCAGCAGAGAACGATTCCGTTCCCTGGCCCTGTCAATCACAATGCGGAGGGGGCGTCATTAGGATCGGAGGACGCGGCTGCTACCAGCAAGTAGCCGCCCTACTTGCTGGTAGCCAGGTAATTTACATATTATAAAAATAGCTTTTTATCAAATTCTACTGAACCAAAATGAATATTTAGCTTATGTGTGCAGAGCTCGCAGTATAGGGATTATTATTAACCAAAAAAAAAACAAAAAAACGGTTTAGTGGGCTGACAGAAGCCCTTTAACTGGAAAGGTAATTGGGAGTTATGTCGCATATCAAGACACCCTGAGGAAACCTCCCAAAAGTGACCCCATTTTGAAAACTACTCTCCTCAAGTAATCTTTCAAGGTGTGTAGTGAGCACTTTGACCTCAAAGGTGTTTCCTAGAATTAGGAAATACTTGGCAGTGAAAATGAAAAATTGAATTTTTTTCACAAAAAAGTTGATTTACACCCACATTTTTCACTTTCCCAAAGGGTAACAGGACAAAATACACCCCAAATTTTGTTCTCCATTTTCCCCTGAAAACGGAAACACCCCATATGTGCTCAAAAAATTATGTATGGGCGCACAGCAGGGCTCTAGAGTCATACAGCAAAATATGGATTTTGTTGACCTAAATTGGCAGACATTGATTTTAGGCGAATCAAAAAGGAAATACTTTTTTCTCTGGTACGTTGCTTGCAGTACTGGTGCTGCAAATCCAAAGCGTGAAGTGGGTAAAATTCACAGTCAATCGGTATATACTTGTATGTTGGACTGCGCTGCCTTTATTGCTCTGGAGGTAATGCTCCTTAATTCAAAGCCATCAATATACAGTCAGGTCCATAAATATTGGGACATCAACACATTTCTAACATTTGTGGCTCTATACACCACCACAATGGATTTGAAATAAAACAAACAAGATGTGCTTTAACTGCAGACTGTCAGCTTTAATTCGAGGGTATTGACATCCAAATCAGGTGAACGGTGTAGGAATTACAACAGTTTGCATATGTGCCTCCCACTTGTTAAGGGACCAAAAGTAATGGGACATAATAATAATCATAAATCAAACTTTCACTTTTTAATACTTGGTTGCAAATCCTTTGCAGTCAATTACAGCCTGAAGACGCTGAGTTTCATCCCTGGTGATGCTCTGCCAGGCCTCTACTGCAACTGTCTTCAGTTTCTGCTTGTTCTTGGGGCATTTTCCCTTCAGGTTTGTCTTCAGCAAGTGAAATGCATTCTCAATCGGATTCAGGTCAGGTGATTGACTTGGCCATTGCAGAACATTCCATTTATTTCCCTTAAAAAACTCTTTGGTTGCTTTTGCAGTATGCTTTGGGTCATTGTCCATCTGCACTGTGAAGCGCCGTCCAATGAGTTCTGAAGCATTTGGCTGAATATGAGCAGATAATATTGCCCGAAACACTTCAGAATTCATCCTGCTGCTTTTGTCAGCAGTCACATCATCAATAAATACAAGAGAACCAGTTCCATTGGCAGCCATACATGCCCACGCCATGACACTACCACCACCATTCTTCACTGATGAGGTGGTATGCTTAGGATCATGAGCAGTTCCTTTCCTTCTCCATACTCTTCTCTTCCCATCACTCTGGTACAAGTTGATCTTGGTCTCATCTGTCCATAGGATGTTGTTCCAGAACTGTAAAGGCTTTTTTAGATGTCGTTTGGCAAACTCTAATCTGGCCTTCCTGTTTTTGAGGCTCACCAATGGTTCACTGTGGTGAAGTCTTCTCTTGATTGTTGACTTTGACACACATACACCTACCTCCTAGAGAGTGTTCTTGATCTGGCCAACTGTTGTGAAGGGTGTTTTCTTTACCAGGGAAAGAATTCTTCGATCATCCACCACAGTTATTTTCTGTAGTCTTCCGGGTCTTTTGGTGTTGCTGAGCTCACCGGTGCGTTCCTTTTTTAAAAGAATGTTCCAAACAGTTGTTTTGGCCACGCCTGATGTTTTTGCTATCTCTCTGATGGGTTTGTTTTGTTTTTTCAGCCTAATGATGGCTTGCTTCACTGATAGTGACAGCTCTTTGGATCTCATCTTGAAAGTTGACAGCAATAGATTCCAAATGCAAATAGCACACTGGAAATGAACTCTGGACCTTTTATCTGCTCATTGTAATTGGTATAATGAGGGAACAACACACACCTGGCCAAGGAAGAGCTGAGAAGCCAATTGTCCCATTACTTTTGGTCCCTTAACAAGTGGGAGGCACATATGCAAACTGTTGTAATTCCTACACCGTTCACCTGATTTGGATGTAAATACCTTCAAATTAAAGCTGACAGTCTGCAGTTAAAGCACATCTTGTTCGTTTAATTTCAAATCCATTGTGGTGGTGTATAGAGTCAAAAATGTTAGAATTGTGTCGATATCCCAATATTTATGGACCTGACTGTATACGGGTATAGGAAAACATCGGCCATCGCAGCTATCCACTTTTCTTATTCAGACAATACTGCGGAACACCAAAGAATCGCACCAATAGTGAAGCACTGGCACCAAGGGTCAAATATAAAAGCATTTAATATACTCACAAACGAGTTAAAATCACAGGCATAACAAAACAATCAGATGCTTCTCCTATTTTTGTCCGACACAGGTTTTGCTCTGCGCTTCGTCAGGGACGATACTCCTCTCCCTTGGGGGATGTCTTTAAATACGCTGGAAAGTCCAGCCTTCAAAACTCGTAACAAATTAACACAAAACCTTAATACATAAACAAAGTTAACAAACTCATAAAAAACATCATTTCGACTCCCCATTTCATCAACGTTCTCCTAATAATGTATAAATCTACTAAACTCTTCTTAAATACCCCACTTGCTAATAAAGCTTTCATAGCCATGCCTACTCTAATCAAATCCCCTCCCCTCCCCTAGTCTTTTTAACTCAATTCACTAATTCCTTTCAAACATCTCTGGTAGCACAGGACTTCACCGGGAACTACTCACATGATGAAAATCCACCTATCCTGGACTACACCTCTTCCATCCATAAAGGTCCTAGCTGATCACTCGCTTCTTAACCAGCTTTCACACTTATATTAGCTTCAATATTCAGTACAGACCCATTCAGAATCAGATTAGACAAGATTTAAAGAGGACCTTTCACCTGGAAAAAAATTGTGAACTAAGTATCATGACATATACAGCGGCGCCCAGGGATCTCACTGCACTTACTATTATCCCTGGGTGCCGCTCCGTTCGGCCGCTGTGCCCTCCGGTATCTTCGTTCACTTGGTTATAGTAGGCGGAGACTGCTGGGCGTCTCCTTCTCCCATGTTGTAGTGCTGGCCAATCGCAGCGCAGAGCTCACAGCCTGGGAGAAAAAAACCTCCCAGGCTGTGAGCTCTGCGCTGCGATTGGCCAGCGCTACAGCCTAGGAGGAGGAGACGCCCAGCAGAACAAGGGCAGACTCCGCCTACTATAACCAAGTCCCCTAAGTATCCGCCTACTATAACCAAGTGAGCGGCGCCCAGGGATAATAGTAAGTGCAGTGAGATCCCTGGGCGCCGATGTATATGTCATGATACTTAGTTCACAATGTTTTTCCAGGTGAAAGGTCCTCTTTAAAAGGTCAAACTCCACATTTAAAGGTGTTCTGCAGTTTGTTTAAACTGATGATCTATCCTCTGGATAGATCATCAGCATCTGATAGGCGGGGGTTCGACACCCAGGACCCCCGCCGGGCACCTGTTTGAAAAGGCAGCGGCGCTCCAGGAGAGCAGGCACAGGCACAGTGACGTCATGACTAGTATCAACTGGCCTGGGCGGAACTAAGCTCCATTCAAGTGAATAGAGCTTAAAGGGAGTCTGTCACCAGATTGTGACCTTATAGACCGCTTACATAGCGCTCTAGCATAGCAGTCTATGATTCTAATGGTACCTTTGATGTGTGCTTCTGAAGTTCCCCCAAGGCAAAAACGGACTTTTATTCAAGGGATCGCAAGTGCCCAGGGCGGGGTTCACCTTGTTGGAGCCCAGGCTGTTCTGCCTCTTTTCGCCATATCCCCGCCCCAGCCTCTTCCTCTGCCCGCCCCGCTTTTCCTTTGCATCCTCTTTCTCTGCAGCCGGATCCCGCGCCTGCGCTATCCATTGCTTGGCCGGGGCATGCGCACTGCGATGCCCATTGTGGGTGTATCTGGTCCGCCTCCTCGCCGCTGTTTCTTGCCGTTGGCCGGCGCATGCGTAGTAGCTACTGCGATGCTGTGCCCACAATGGGCATCGCCGTGCGCATGCCCCGGTCAAGCAATGGATAGCGCAGGCGCGGGATCCGGCTGCAGAGAAAGAGGATGCAAAGGAAAAGCGGGGCGGGCAGAGGAAGAGGCTGGGGCGGGGATATGGCGAAAAGAGGCAGAACAGCCTGGGCTCCAACAAGGTGAACCCCGCCCTGGGCACTTGCGATCCCTTGAATAAAAGTCCGTTTTTGCCTTGGGGGAACTTCAGAAGCACACATCAAAGGTACCATTAGAATCATAGACTGCTATGCTAGAGCGCTATGTAAGCGGTCTATAAGGTCACAATCTGGTGACAGACTCCCTTTAACCGTGCCTAGGCCAGTTGATTTAAACAAACTGCAGAACCCATTTAACCCATGTGGTTGTAACGTATTGAGTTTATATATCCATTCTACTTCGCAGCGATTAATCCGCACAATAGGATCTCCTCCACGCAAGTGAGGTTTAATCAGTTCAATACCAATAAATTTTAGACCTTCGGGATTTTTTGGGTGGACTTTCTTTAAAATGTCCCTTCCTGATATTCCTAATATGTTCTTGGACCCTCGTTTTTAATTCTCTCATTGTTCGTCCTACATATTGGAGGCCACACGGGCACTCCAATAAGTAGACGACACCGGAATTCTCGCAGGTAATTTCTCCTCTTATTTTGAAGTCCTAATTTTTTGGGGTGGAATGTATGGTATTTTCATCTCTCTTTCTATTTTCCAAAACCCTATTTTTACACGCTAAACAATTATTTGGTGCGGTTTTTGTTTAGCGTGTAATAATAGGGTTTTGGAAAATAAAAATCAGGACTTCAAAATAAGAGGAGAAATTACCTGCGAGAATTCCGGTGTCGTCTACTTATTGGAGTGCCCGTGGGGCCTCCAATATGTAGGACGAACAATGAGAGAATTAAAAACGAGGGTCCAAGAACATATTAGGAATATCAGGAAGGGTCTTGAGACCCATAGTGTAAAAAGTAGTCGTATTGAACCCTTTTTTGCGGCGCTGGAAACAGGAGGCGGATTTTCATAAAATACTTTTTTCGAGAATGAAAGTAAAATTGCTTGTTTATTTTTTGTGTCAACGCGTTTCAAGGGCATCCGGCCCTCTTCGTCAGGACAATAAAAGCATATGATGGTGCTTTTATTGTCCTGACGAAGAGGGCCGGATGCCCTTGAAACGCGTTGACACAAAAAATAAACAAGCTATTTTACTTTCATTCTCGAAAAAAGTATTTTATGAAAATCCGCCTCCTGTTTCCAGCGCCGCAAAAAAGGGTTCAATACGACTACTTTTTATCCTCCTACTTATCCCTTCTGCCACCCCTGGTGCAGAGAATAAGGAACCCTTGGCAGCAGCACAGGACCCCGCATGCTGGACGGGAGAATACCAGCACAAGCCTTCTACAGTTGTTGTGGCTATACACAACAACTTACAGTAAGCGCTGACATACAGGACTCATCTGAGGTTCATTTGCATATCTATCAAATCTTTTTTTTTTACACAATAAAAGCACACAGAGCTATGGGGACTGGATAGTGCGGACGTGCTAGCGGCCATCTAGCAACCCATGTCCTCAGCTCTATACACAAAATCCCGGTGACAGGTTGGCGAATTTGCCAATCTTGGTGCTCTCTGGCAAATGCTAAACGTCCTGCACGGTGTTGGGCTGTAAGCACAACCCCTACCTGTGGACGTCGGGCCCTCATATCACCCTTATGGAGTCTGTTTCTGACCGTTTGAGCAGACACATGCACATTTGTGGCCTGCTGGAGGTCATTTTGCAGGGCTCTGGCAGTGCGCCTCCTGTTCCTCCTTGCACAAAGGCCGGAGGTAGCGGTCCTGATGCTGGGTTGTTGCCCTCCTACGGCCTCCTCCAGGTCTCCTGATGTACTGGCCTGTCTCCTGGTAGCGCCTCCATGCTCTGGACACTACGCTGACAGACACAGCAAACCTTCTTGCCACAGCTCGCATTGATGTGCCATCCTGGATAAGCTGCACTACCTGAGCCACTTGTGTGGGTTCTAGACTCCGTCTCATGTTACCACTAGAGTGAAAGCACCGCCAGCATTCAAAAGTGACCAAAACATCAGCCAGGAAGCATAGGAACTGAGAAGTGGTCTGTGGTCACCACCTGCAGAACCACTCCTTTATTGGGGGTGTCTTGCTAATTGCCTATAATTTCCACCTGTTGTCTATCCCATTTGCACAACAGCATGTGAAATTGATTGTCACTCAGCGTTGCTTCCCAAGTGGACAGTTTGATTTCACAGAAGTGTGATTGACTTGGAGTTACATTGTGCTGTTTAAGTGTTCCCTTTATTTTTTTGAGCAGTGTATATTGATGGCTTTGAATAAAGGAGCATTACCTCCGGAGCAATAAAGGCAGCGCAGTCCAACCTACGAGTATATACCGATTGATTTTAAGTGCCACATTTTAAAAATTCCTGAGGTCCCCATAAATTAAAAATCCCAAGAAGTGACTTCATTTTGGAAAGAGCACCCCCGTACGAACATTTTAAGTGGTGGAAAGGGTACTTTTCAGCAAACAGGTGTCTCATAAAAGGCAGAAACACTTGTTAAAGGATTTCAAAGCACACATTTGTGAAAATGAAAAATTACTAGCAGACCCCAATCTTTCATTTTTACAAGGGGTTAAAGGAGAAAATGCACCCTACTATATGTTCCCCATTCAGGAAACATCACCTATGGGCTTGTAGCCTGCTGTATGGGCGCACAGCAGGCAAACAGCAAAATATGGATTTAGCTGGCAGGCCTGAATTGAACACCACACCGAACATAGGAGGGAAAGGGTGAGGGAATAAGGCCTGGAAACTAGAGAAAGGAGATGGACACCTCCTAGTAAAACCCTAATCAAAGTCCTGACTAACTACCAATATGAACAGACCACAGAGGTAGATGAGTTCATACACAGGAATACCTAGTGTCCTGACTCACCCTATAGGACCCTGGTATTAAAGAGGACCTTTCACTACAATAAAAAATCTAAACTAAGTATGCTGACGTGGAGAGCGGCGCCCAGGGATCTCCCTGCACTTACTATTATCCCTGGGCGCCGCTCCGTTCTCCCGGTATAGGCTCCGGTATCTGCATATTTTCGGCTCAACTGGGAGACTGACGGCGTCTCCTCCCAGGCTGGAGTGCTGGCCAATCGCAGCGCTCAGCTCATAGCCTGAGAGGATTTTTTTCTCCCAGGCTATGAGCTGAGCGCTGCGATTGGCCAGCGCTACAGCCTGGGAGGAGGAGACGTTGAGCCGAAAATCCGAAGATACCGGAGCCTATACCGGGGAGAACGGAGCGGCGCCCAGGTATAACAGTAAGTGCAGGGAGATCCCTGGGTGCCGCTGTCTGTATACTTAGTTTAGATTTTTTATTGTAGTGAAAGGTCCTTTTTAATGTCAGGACTGAGACAACTAGGGTTGTAGTGGGTATCAAATTATCAATACCCAATTAATAGTTTTGTATCGGTATCGATATGATACAGAGATTTAACATTTACAGATACTAGGCTGCGTTACTGCTCCCTCAGCAGCACAGGGGAGAAGGAAGCAGTCTCTCCCTCCCTCCAGAGCCGCTGCCACCAATGAGGAAAGAGAGGGGTGGAGGAGGGGAGGGGCTGTGGCCACTGCGCCACCAATGATGATAACTTACCCATTAATACAAATATAGGCGGCGGGTGCCGGCTGCAGAATCACATAGCCGACACCCGACATCTATGACAGGGTGCTGCGATCCCCCACAGCACCTGATCGCAACGCTGTCACAGAGGTTGGGTGTCGGCTATGTGATACTGCCGCGGGCACCCGCCTCATGCATTTGTATTAAAAGGTTACTTATCTTCATTGGTGGCGCAGTGCGCCCCCCCTTCCCCCAGTACTAAGAACATAAGTGGCGCTGTGCGCCCCCCAACCCCGTATTAAAATCATTAGTGGCAGTGGCCAAGGGTCCCCTCCCCTCCTCCTCATTGGTGGCAGTGGCAGCTTCTGATCGGAACTCCAGCAGTGTAATCCTGGGGCTCTGATCGGTTACCATGGCAGCCAGGATGCTACTGAAGCCCTGGCTGCCATGGTAATCTCCCTGCTGCTGTGTGTACTATGCACAGGGCAGCAAGGACAGTGTAAAGTCCTATTCACCCTAATAGAGCTCTATTAGGGTGAATAGGAAAAGGGATGAAAAAAATCCCAGGTTCTAGCCCCTAAGTGGGCTAATAGCTATAAAAAAAAAAGTTAAGTTTAAACCACCCCCTTTCCAAATTTTACATCTAAAATATATAAACAATAAATAAACATATTACATATCGCCACGCCCAAAAAAGTGAAAACTATTAAAATATAAAAAAATATCTCCTATGCGGTGAGTGACGTACCAGGAAAAAACTAACGCGTGATTCGCTATTTTTTGGTCAATTTGTCCCCCCCAAAAATTGGATCGGACTGTTCGATTATGGGCAGAACATTCCATAAAATGCAAAATGCATGCGGCTTTTTTGTTTTTTTATTTTTTTGCGTGGTATCGAATCGTAACGAGTATCGCAATACTTTTTTATGGTATCGAAATCTAATCAAAATTTTCGTCTCTCTCATGCCTTAAAGGGAACCTGTCACTGGGATTTTGGGTATAGAGCTGAGGACATGGGTTGCTAGATGGCCACTAGCACATCCGCAATACCCAGTCCCCATAGCTCTGTGTGCTTTTATTGTGTAAAAAAATCGATTTGATACATTTGCAAATTAACCTGAGATGAGTCCTGTCCCTGACTCATCTCCTGTACAGGACTCATCTCAGGGTAATTTGCAAATGTATCAAATCGATTTTTTTACACAATAAAAGCACACAGAGCTATGGGGACTGGGTATTGCGGATGTGCTAGCGGCCATCTAGCAACACATGTCCTCAGCTCTATACACAAAATCCCGGTGACAGGTTCCCTTTAATACAAATTTAATATAGGTGTTAATTGACAGTAGATCACAGCACTCGGCAGATAACTGGCAAATGAATGGGTGCTCGTCACGAATTATCCCTAACTCCACCTCAGGAATTCTCCAAATGGTTAATCAGAGTTTCAGACAGCACACCACAAGAAATTTTCGATGCAATTAGTGTTTTATTCGGCCGGACTTTACATCATTTTAGAAAAGTAACGTTTCGGGCTTACATATTATGCCCTTTATCAGGCTATATCTCATAAGCATGTATATGGAGCAGGTAATGTCTTTCCTTATCCCCCTTTTGTAACACACCCTGCGTCTTTTTTGGGTCCTTCCCTTCCTTGCTGTCTGGGGGACTTGACCTGGAAAATGTTGCCCTGATACAACACGGGCACCGTAACTTCCTGAAGTACTGGGATCTGCAAGATCCACCCCTCCCATGTGCCTGTTGTAGTCCAGGATAGTGGTTGTGGCACCTCGTACAGGAGCAGGGGAGCTGGCGTTAGTGTGAATGGTGGTCAGTACAAGGACATCTCTCTTGTCCTTGTACTTAACAACCAGCATGTTCTCATGGAGGAGAGCCCTACTTTAAAATATTCTCAGTGGTTGCCCTACCAGGGATCTAGGGAGGCCTCTCAGATTTTTGCGCACTGTGCCGCAAGACACAGTACCTTTGGTAGTTAGGGACATGAATAGGGGTATGCTGGTATAATAGTTATCCACATAGAGGTGGTCACCCTTATCCAGCAGTGGGTGCAGTCCCACACGATCTTCCCACTAACTCCTAGGATGGGGGGGCATTCTGGGGGTTCTATCCGGGAATCTTTCCCTTTGTAAGTGAAGAACTTGTGGGTGTACCCGGAGCTACTCTCAAAAAGTTTGTATATCTTTATGCCATACCTTGCCCATTTGCTAAGCAGGTACTGGCGGAATCTAACCCTCCCTTTGAAAAGTAATAGGGACTCATCTACACAGAGATTTTTATCTGGGTTGTACACCTCAGCTATCCTGGTGTTAAAGTGGTCAATGACAGGCCTAACTTTGAACAGACGGTCAAATGTCGGGTCGTTTTGGGATGGTCACTGTGCATTGTCGTTGTAGTGTAGGAATTTCCGAATTGACTAAAATCGGATCATGGTCTTAAATTGGAGTCTGGTAGAAAATGTCCGAACTGCAATATTGTCTAACGTTTGGCTTCTTAACAACGCCCATATGCAGCACGAGCAGGGTGGATAAAAATCAATGATTTTTTATTTATTTTTATAAAAGAAAAAAAAAATGAAAAAAATTCGGGTTTTTGTGATTTAAATCGGATTTTTTTTTATATAAAATGCTTTTTGAGGAAAATATATTACCATCCAAAGGTTATTCCATCATGAAATAAAGATTAGTTTTTTTAATTATGTAGAATAAGGCTGTACGTGGACTCCCATATTGTTGAATGGATTAGGCAGTGGCTGAGGGACAGGCAACAGAGGGTTGTAGTCAACGGAGTATATTCAGACCAAGGTCTTGTTACCAGTCGGGTACCTCAGGGATCTGTTCTGGGACCCATATTGTTTAATATCTTTATCAGCGAAATTGCAGAAGGCCTCGATGGTAAGGTGTGTCTTTTTGCTGATGACACAAAGATTTGTAACAGGGTTGATGTTCCTGGAGGGATACACCAAATGGAAAAGGACTTAGGAAAACTAGAGGAATGGTCAAAAATCTGGCAACTAAAATTTAATGTTGATAAGTGCAAGATAATGCACCTGGGACGTAAAAACCCAAGAGAAGAATATAAAATCAGTGATACAGTCCTAACCTCAGTATCCGAGGAAAGGGATCATTATTTCAGAAGACTTAAAGGTAGGCAGACAATGTCATAGAGCAGCAGGAAATGCTAGCAGAATGCTTGGGTGTATAGGGAGAGGAATTACCAGTAGAAAGAGGGAGGTGCTCATGCCGCTCTACAGAGCACTAGTGAGACCTCATTTGGAGTATTGTGCTCAGTACTGGAGACCATATCTCCAGAAGGATATTGATACTCTCTGGAGAGAGTTCAGAGAAGAGCTACTAAACTGGTACATGGATTGCAGGATAAAACTTACCAGGAAAGATTAAAGGACCTTAACATGTATAGCTTGGAAGAAAGACGAGACAGAGGGGATATGATAGAAACTTTTAAATACATAAAGGGAATCAACAAGGTAAAAGAGGAGAGAATATTTAAAAGAAGAAAAACTGCTACAAGAGGACATAGTTTTAAATTAGAGGGGCAAAGGTTTAAAAGTAATATCAGGAAGAATTACTTTACTGAGAGAGTAGTGGATGCATGGAATAGCCTTCCTGCAGAAGTGGTAGCTGCAAATACAGCGAAGGAGTTTAAGCATGCATGGGATAGGCATAAGGCCATCCTTCATATAAGTTAGGGCCAGGGACTATTCATAGTATTCAGTATATAGGGCAGACTAGATGGGCCAAATGGTTCTTATCTGCTGACACAGTCTATGTGTAATTTTTTGGGCAAATAAATTCCATTAATCCATTCACAATGTCATGCTCTTCCAGAGGTTTTTGTAGGATTATTGGGCAGTTTCATTGCCTACAAGATATTATCATAGATGCTTGGTTTACTTTTGCAGTTCTCAAAACTGAATTTGACTCAGCAGAGATCACATGCCTCTTCTTCACAGCAAGAATGTTATAACATGAACAGAGTTGAGAAAAATACCTTAAAGGGGTTGTGCACTTTAATTTAACTTATGATCTATCCTCTGGATAGATCATCATCATCATCTGATCGGCGGGAACGGAGCTTAGCCACGCCCAGGCCAGTGATACTAGTCGTGACGTCACTGGGCCAGCGGTAAACAGTGAGAAGGCAACGGCGCTGCTGGAGCACCGCTGCCTTCTCAAACAGCTGATCGGCGGGGGTCCCGGGTGTCGGATCCCCGCCGATCAGAAGCTAATGATCTATCCAGAGGATAGATAAATCAGTTTAAACAAAGTGCAGAACCCCTTTAATAAACGTATGTGGACTTGTCCAGCTTGCAGATCTGCTCGATGGATGCGTTTGCTCTTTCAGCCCAAGATGTTGAGATAGATCTCATCGAGTGGGCTCTAAGAGTTTTGGGCAGAACTTCGCCTGACAGTTTGTAGGCTTCAGAAATTGCAATTTTTATCCACCTCACCAAGGAACTTTTTGTAGTGTTTGCCCCTAGAAATTGTACAAATAAATAATTTGATTTCCTAAATGTCCTGGTAGCTTCTAGATAGATAAGAATGGCCCTTCTCACATCTAATTTATGAAATCTCTATTCTTCTGATTTGCACAAAACAAGGGAACAATAATCTCCTCCTGCCTGTGAAAATTGGGTTCAACCTTTGGTAAGAAAGTTTCATCAAATCTGAACACAATTCAGTCTGGAAAAACTGTAACTTTTTCAGTCTGAAAAAAATCTCACTTAGGGTCCATTCACACATCCGTTTTTTCTTTCCTGATCTGTTCCGTTTTTTGCGGAACAGATCAGGACCAGATCTGGACCCATTCATTTTCAATGGGTCCTGGAAAAAAATCGGACAGCACAATGTGTGCTGTCCGTTTCCGCTGTTCCGTTCCGCATGTCCGTTTAAATATAAAACATGTCCTATTCTTTTCCGCAAAATTCGGATCCTGGTACAATACAAAGTCAATGGATCCGCAAAAAACGGAAGACATTCGGATGTCATTCCGTATGTCTTCCGTTTTTTGCGGAATCCGTTCCTGGAAACACATAGCAAATTTATTTATTTTTTCCATTTTTTTTTCAAAGAAATTCAAACAACTTTATTTGATTATTGAATGTATACATGTTTCCGTTTTTTGCGGATCCGCAAAAAACTGATGACATACGGATGACATGATCCGCAAAAAACGGATGACATACAGAAACATTTTCAGGGACAACGGATCCGCAAAAAACAGACCGAAATTCGGATTATAGAAAAATACTGACGTGTGAATGTAGCCTTACTCTGCGTGCGGAAGTAATAACCACTAAAAATAATGTCTTGACAGAGAGATATCTTAGAGAGGCCCCAGCCAGTGGTTTGAAGGGAGAAACTGTCAACCCTGACAAGACTAAGTTGAGATCCCAAGAAGATACAATTGGTCTTAGGGTAGGCCTCAATCTATCTGCCCCTTTGAGAAAATGGATAATCCATGGATTTTTACGAATAATAAGGTATTAGGTCGTAACCCTTTTTCAAACCCAGACTGAAGAAAACCTAGTACTGTCTGAATGGAATACATCTGTGCAGAATTTTTTGATTGATTACACCAACAACAAAATGTCTTCCAAACCTTGGAATAAATGTTTGAGGTTACTTACTTTTTGCTGGCTGCCATGGTATTTATTATAGTATCCGAAAGGCCCTTGGATTTTAATGTTAAAAAACGCGCAGTCTCCAAAAAAAAAAAAAAAAACTCGTCTCCCACCTGGAAGGGACAGGAATACACTGAGGTGGAGCAGGAGGAGGGTCAAATTTATTCTTACTGTCCCTAGCTGGTTGGAGGCGAGTCATCTGTCATGGTAATGGCGTCATAGAGGATGAAAAGGAAAAGAGGATCCAAGTTGCTTGGAGTGAGTATCACGCATACCATAGCCCTGTGATGCCCACCAATGTCTAGGATGATGGTGTCACATGGGTACTTCAACCCCCCCACCATGACAGATTTTCTTTAGAGAGGAGAGTTTAATTATAGTCTTACCTCTTTCTCTGAATATGCTACAAGTTTAGTCCATGCGGTGAAATTACTGGGTTTGGTTATAGCTGCTTTCCAGTAACTTCTGAATGCTGGGGGCATTCCAACCATATCTGAATCTTTGGTTTCATCTTCATCACTTCCTGAACAGTCCTCAGTGGTGAGGACATCACAATCCTGGGAAGACTGGCTAGAAGAAAACAGGGACCCTGTAAATAGAAGAAGAGTGCGTGTGTGTCAAACTGTGGTCAACAGACAAGCACTGAGATTAACCCCTTCAACCCCGGGCCTGTTTTCACCTTCCTGCCCAGGCCATTTTTGGCAAATCTGACATGTGTCACTTTATGTGGTAATAGCTTTGGAACACTTTTACTTATCCAAGCCATTCTGAGACTGTTTTCTCGTGACATATTGTACTTCATGATAGTCATAAACTTAAGTCAATATATTTCACCTTTATTTGTGAAAAAAATCCCAAATTGACCAAAGATTTTGAAAAGTTTTCGAATTTCAATTTCTCTACTTTTATATCAGATAGTGATACCTTGTGATACCTCATATAATAGTTATTACTTTACATTTCCCATTTGTCTACTTCATGTTTGGATCATTTTTAAAATGACATTTTATTTTTTGGGGACGTTAGAAGGCTTAGAAGTTTGGAAGCAAATCTTGAAATTTTTCGGAAAATTTCCAAAACCTACTTTTTAAGGACCAGTTCAGGTCTGAAGTCACTTTGTGAGGCTTACATAATAGAAAATGCCCAAAAACAACCCCATTTTAGAAACTACACCCCTCAAGGAATACAAAACTGATTTTACAAACTTTGTTAACCCTTTAGGTGTTCCACAAGAATTAATAGAAAATAGAGATGAAATGTCAGAATTTCACTTTTTTGGCAGATTTTACATTTTAATCAATTTTTTCCAGTAGCAAGGCAAGGATTAACAGCCAAATAAAACTCAATATTAATTACCCTGATACTGCGGTTTACATAAACACCTCACATGTGATCGTAACCTGCTGTACAGGCACACGGCAGGGCGCAGTAGGAAAGGAACGCTATATGGTTTTTGGAAGGCAGATTTAGCTGAACTGGTTTTTAGATGCCATGTCCCATTTGAAGCCCCCCTCATACACCCCTACAGTAGAAACTCAAAAAGGTGACCACATTTTGTATACTACGGGATAAGGTGCCAGTTTTGTTGGTACTATTTTGGGGTACATGATTTTTAATGCTCTATATTACCGTATTTTTCGCCCTATAAGACGCACCGCCCCATAAGACGCACCTAGGAGGAAAATAAGAAAAAAAATATTTTGAACCAAAAGGTGCGCTTTTGAACTAATTGTGGTCTGTGGGTGACGCACTGTTATGGAGGATCTGTGGATGACACACTGTTATGGGGGATCTGTGGGTGACGCACTGTTATGGGGGATCTGTGGGTGACACACTGTTATGGGGGATCTGTGGGTGACGCACTGTTATGGGGGATCTGTGGGTGACGCACTGTTATGGGGGATCTGTGGGTGACGCACTGTTATGGGGGATCTGTGGGTGACGCACTGTTATGGGGGATCTGTGGGTGACGCACTGTTATGGGGGATCTGTGGGTGACGCACTGTTATGGGGGATCTGTGGGTGACGCACTGTTATGGGGGATCTGTGGGTGACGCACTGTTATGGGGGATCTGTGGGTGACGCACTGTTATGGGGGATCTGTGGGTGACGCACTGTTATGGGGGATCTGTGGGTGACGCACTGTTATGGGGGATCTGTGGGTGACGCACTGTTATGGGGGATCTGTGGGTGACGCACTGTTATGGGGGATCTGTGGGTGACGCACTGTTATGGGGGATCTGTGGGTGACGCACTGTTATGGGGGATCTGTGGGTGACGCACTGTTATGGGGGATCTGTGGGTGACGCACTGTTATGGGGGATCTGTGGGTGACGCACTGTTATGGGGGATCTGTGGGTGACGCATTGTTATGGGGGATCTGTGGGTGACGCACTGTTATGGGGGATCTGTGGGTGACGCACTGTTATGGGGGATCTGTGGGTGACACACTGTTATGGGGGATCTGTGGGTGATGCACTTTTATGGGGGATCTGTGAGTGACGCACTGTTATGGGGGATCTGTGAGTGACGCACTGTTATGGGGGATCTGTGGGTGACGCACTGTTATGGGGGATCTGTGGGTGACGCACTGTTATGGGGGATCTGTGGGTGACGCACTGTTATGGGGGATCTGTGGGTGATGCACTTTTATGGGGGATCTGTGAGTGACGCACTGTTATGGGGGATCTGTGAGTGACGCACTGTTATGGGGGATCTGTGGATGACGCACTGTTATGGGGGATCTGTGGGTGACACTTATGGGGGATCCTCTCTGGATGGCACTGTTATGAGGATCTGTGTATGACAGTTATGGGGGGGATCTGTGGATGACACATATATAGCATCTTATGCTATGTGTCATCCACAGATCCCCTCCATAAGTGTGGGGGTCGCATTTGCTTTTATAATGGGGGTGGGGGTAGCATCTGCTTTAATAATGACAGCGGGGCCCGTGCAGTGACTGTATTCTACTACACGGCCCCCGCTCACTGTATAATCATATCCCTAATAGTTAATTGTTGTGTGCATGTAAAAGCATAATGAGCGATAATGATGAGCGCTGTCTATTACTTACAACTACAAGCGCTCGGTAGCAGGGAGGAGGCAGGAGGCAGGCCGGGAGGACAGGCGCTGGCAGTGTGAGTCATCCGTCATGCGCCCACGCCGCCTGCTTCATTCATAAAGTGGGCGGCGCAGGCGCGTGACGTATGACTCACACTGCCAGCGCCCGTCCTCCCGGCCTGCCTCCTCCCTCCTCTCTGCTCCGAACGGCGAGCGCTTCTAATTGTAAGTAATAGACAGCGCTCATCATTATCGCTCATTATGCTTTTACATGCACACAACAATTAACTATTAGGGATATGATTATACAGTAAGCGGGGCCCGTGTAGTAGAATACAGTCACTGCACGGGCCCCGCTGTCATTATAAATGCAGATGCCGCCCCCAGCCCCTCCTCCCTCACAGCTGATACACCCGCCGCACGGCATCGCGGCGGGTGTATCATTGAAAACTAGGCAAAATCGGCTACATTCGCCATATAAGACGCACTGCTATTTCCCCCCCACTTTTGTGCGTCTTATACGGCGAAAAATACGGTATGTTTTTTTGTGAGGTAAGGTAACCAAAAAATTTGATTATTTTTTGGACACCGTTTTTATTTTTTACAACATTCATCTGACAGGTAAGATCATGTACTATTTTTATAGAGCAGGTTGTTATGGACGCAATGATACATATGTCTACTTTCTATGATGTTTGTTTCAGTTTTCATAATAAAGCATTTTTTAATACAAAAATTAGAGGACGCCCTATTTGTTTTATTTCTTTGCCGATCGTCTTGTGCAGGGGCTTGTTTTTTGCAGGAAGAGTTGATGTTTTTATTGGTACCATTATTACACTTTATGGGGCAAGGGGACCATAAAATTGGTTGTTTTGGCGCAGTTTTTATTTTACAGCGTTTACCTTAGGGGTTAGGTCATGTGATATTTTTATAGAGCTGGTTGTTGCGGACGTGGCAATACCTAATATGTATACTTTTATTTATTTCACTTTAGCACAATAATAGCAGTTGTCTGCTGTCTCCATTGTCTGAGAGTGATAGCTTTTTTTTTTTTTGACCGATTCTCTTAGGTAGGGTGACGGTCTGATTGGTACTATTTTGGGGGGCATACGCCCTTTTGATCACTTGCTGTTGCAATTTTTGTGATGTAATGTGACAAAAATGCTTTTTTTTTTTTTGACGGCGTTCCCCTGAGGGGTTAGGTCATGTGATATTTTTATAGAAGTGTTTTTACGGACGTGGCGATACCTAATATGTATATTTTTTTTATGCATTTCACTTTAGCACAATAATAGCAGTTTTGAAACAAAAATATGATGTTTTAGTGTCTCCATGTTCTGAGAGCCGTAGTTTTTTTTTTTTTTTGGGCGATTATTTTAGGTAGGGGCTCATTTTTTGTGGGATGAGCTGACAGTTTTATTGATACCATTTTGTGGGACATACGCCTTTTTGATAGTTTGGTGTTGCACTTTTTGTGATGTAAGGTGACAAAAATGGCTTTTTTTTTTACACCGGTTTTATTTTATGATATGTTAATAGAGCCGGTCATTACGGACGCGGCGATACCAAATATATGTGGGTTTTGGGTTTTTTATTATAAAATAAGGGGAAAGGGGTGTTCTTTTTCTTTTATTACTTTATTAAAAACTTTTTTTTCCTTTACTTTATTTCTGATGTTCACTTTTGGGGGTCTGATCCCCTCTGCAATGCATTACAATACATCTGTATTGTAATGCATTGCCTGTTAGTGTCATACACGAACAGGTTGCCTAGGAGACCCAGCCTGAGGCTGGATCTCCTCAGCACCCGTAGAAGGTCCCGATGCCGTGCAAGGCATTGGGCAGCCTCTGCACGACATAGGGCTGCCTTGTCAAGCATCGACTCCCCGACACACCAGCGCGGGGACTCGATGCGCTCACTTACCTGACACAAACCCCTTCTATGTTACGGTAAGTGCGGACCGCAGCATAGAAGGGGTTAATCCGCCGGCATCGGCTTTTACAGCGATGCCGGCAAATACAGCAGGGGCCCGGCTACCAGGGACTGCTGGGCCCCTGCAGTGATTGCGCACAGCTCCGGTGCCCGCGCGATCACCATGACGTACTATTACATCAAATTGCAGGAACACAGTGGTTCCCATGACGTAGTAGTACGTCATGGGTCGGGAAGGGGTTAATGGCTACAAACACTTTCTGAGGCTTTTTTTTTATGCATTCTACTCAATTATTACTGCTATTTTTGTCATAAAGGGTTGCGCTTTAGCCTAGCTGTGAGCATCTTACTTTCACGCTGAGGCTACTTTCACACTCGCATTGTGGGCGGATCCGTCATGGATCTGCAAAAAAGGATCAGTTACAATAATACAACCGCATGCATCCGTCATGAACGGATCCGTTTGTATTATCTCTAACATAGGCAAGACGGATCCGCCATGAACTCCATTGAAAGTCAATGGGAGATGAATGAGTTTTCTATTGTGCCAGATTGTGTCCGAGAAAAGGGATCCGTCCCCGTTGACTTACATTGTGTGCCAGGACGGATCCGTTTGGCTCTGTTTCGTCAAGCGGACAGCAAAACGCTGCTTGCAGTGTAATGGAGACTGATCGGAGGCAAACTGATGCATTCTGAGTGGATCCTTTTCCATTCAGAATGCATAAGGGCAAAACTGATCTGTTTTGAACCACGTGTGAGAGCCCTGAACGGATCTCACAAATGGAAAGCCAAAACATGAGTGTGAAAGTAGCCTAAGCTGTAATCTCTGAGCTCCTGGCAGCTGATAAACATGTATCTAAGCCATAATCTTATCAGTAAGATAAGAAGTGAGCTATAGTGAGTTTATGAGCTCTCAGGAGATCAGAGATAAGCTTCACATGAGCCGTCAGCTGAGTTCTCTCATGGAATACAGTATAAACACAGAGCCTGCTAATCGAGAATCTCAGCCCTGTACAGAGAAAGGGGCTGACATTTTTTTTAATAAATACCAATTTAAAAACATGATTTTAGCTCAAAATGAGTACATTCATAAAAAAAAAAGTGTCCCCAAAGTAGTTCATAACCTTTAAAGAGGACCTTTCATGGGACCACACTTTATAAACGAAGTATCAGGGTATGTAGTGCAAACAGTGGGGATCTAATAGCGCTTACTATTTTTTCTGGGCGCCCCTCCGTTCGCCTGCTGTGGCCCCCGTTAAATTCTCCCGCCCTGTATGCTAATTTTCACATCAGTACAGGGAGGAGGAGACTGCCCTGTTTCCTAATGGGAGTCTCCTTCTCCCTGGCAGTGAGCGGTATAAGCGCAGCGGAGAGTTTCACAGCCAGGTAGAAAAAAATATATATTAACTTCTCCCTGGCTGTGACTCTCTCCGCTGCGATTGGACAGCGCACTGCTAGGGAGAAGGAGATGCCCATTGAGAAACAGGGCAGTCTCCTCCTCCCTGTACGGATGTGAAAATTAGCATACAAGGCGGGAAGAATTTAATGGGGGCCACAGCGGGCGAACGGTGCGGCGCCCAGAAAAAATAGTAAGCGCTATTAGATCCCCGCTGTTTGCCCTACATACCCTGATACTTCGTTTATAAGTCTAGACCCATGAAAGGTCCTCTTTAAATATATTAACACATTGGTCATAGATCCTCTTTAAGGATATGTCCTCCTTCTATGTCCTTAATCTGTTACAGCTATTTATTAAGGGGGTTGTCCAGGTTGTCAAGTGATGGCCTATCTTGTGGTGTGACACTGCACCCCCGCCGATCAGCTTTTCTGCATTAGCTTCAGTACTGAAAATAGGTGCCAGAACTACACTACTACTGCTTAGTGGACAGATCTGGTTATTGTAGTGCAGCTGTCATTGAAGTGACGGGAGCAATGCTGCAGTACCAGTTCCATCCACTACACCAGAGCTACTGCAGAATAGCTGATCGGTGGGGGTGCAGGGTATCGGACCCCACCAATCATATAGTGATAGGCATGAGGATAACCCATCACTTGTAAAATCACGGATAACCCCTTTAAGGATGCACAGCAGAGTGGATGTCTTGAACATGGTGTGAAACGAACTTTATGTTTTCCAGTTTGATCAGCCGATAACAGAAGAGTGTGCAGGATCAATGTTGTGTGATATGGTCATATAATAAACAATTATTAAAGGGGTTTTCCAGGCTTTTAATATTGACAACCTATCCTCAGGATAGGTCATCAATATCAGATTGGTGGAGGTCCAACATGAAGAGAAGACGTGCGCCGTGTGCATGTGCCATCTCCTGTCTACATAGCGAGCAGGGAGAGAGACAGGAGCTGGCACGTTTCATCCCGTCATACAGCTGATCGGCGGGGGTGCCCGGTTTCAGACCCAGGCCCATCTGATATTGATGACCTATCCTGAGGGTAGGTCATCAATATTAAAAGCCTAAAAAAAAAAAAAACTTTCATTATTAATCTAGTATGCAATAACCATATCATGAAATAGAATTCACTGTTGAAAGGCTGAACACGAGGAACCCTCTGGTGACAGTCACCATAACCTGCTGTAGGAACATGTTCCCATTCACTGCACAACCACAATAATCAGAACACATCAGCTAAGGCAATGTACCTAACGGTATAACAAATCAAGCAGCTGCCTATGGAGGAATAAACACATGAGGTGTGGGACTGACCCCGCCGATCTGGGCACTGCAGGGGTGCAACCAAGATAAGTGGGACCCTGGGGAGGGGAATGGGGGTTAAAAATGGTCCTGAATGTTATTGTAGCAAAAAAATAGCTGCTACGGACACCTGAACTCAGGAAGGGGCCCAGGAGGAGGACAAAGGGCCCAGGGAGGACAGTGCTCCTAATCCTAGCACTGGTATTACTCCCCGATCTTCTCCGCGAGCCTGCGCTGCACTAAACCCTGGCTGCACACAGCTTCAGGACAGGGCGCAGTGGGGCGCATTTACTAAGGAATTTTTAGGCGTAAAACAGTCACAAATAACCATTTTTACGGTGCATTCAAAAATTTGACGCGGGGCCCAGTCAGTTCTAGTTACGCCACTGATTATATAGAGAGAGAAAGACTTCATTCAGAAATTCACGAATGCCAGAATATTTATAGGGTTGGAAAAACATCTTAAATAAAGGAAACATTTCCCTGACACGTCAGGACTCCGTCCAGCAGATGGCGTATAATAGATATCAGAAGGACTTCTTCCCTGGCTCCCCCGGTCTGACAGCAGCCGGCACTGGGGATGATTGCTCTGAGGCTCCATCATCACACATTTACACCCCAATCACCTGCAGAAAACCCGGCCTGAAACCTCCGCCGATCCGCCATCTTCCCAGCGTGACGTCACTTGCACAGCGCCACCACCAGGTCGCCGGCTGATGACGTCAGAGAAGATGAAGCGGGTATAGGCGGCGCAGTGTGCTGAGGTAACTGGCGGGATGACGGGGTGATACGTTCTCATGTATGTCACGGTTCACTCTACTGTCCATTCATGTCGTGATAGATTCGGGTTATAGGGATAGATTACAAGTGGAGGTTTATGGCAGTGACGGTATTATATACTACTAGCAGGAGACACTTTATAGTATATTGTGTGCTCTGTATTACTGGGCTGCAGTGAAAGGGAAAATCCAACTTTTCCCCAAACTAGTAAAAACTTGGGAAAAAATAATACCCCCCCCCCCCCCCTTCCTAGATAAGGCTGTGTTCACACCTGGTATAACCTGCGACCAACAGCAGAGCCCATAGAGAGAGTGTTAGGGCTCTTTCACACCTGCGTTCTTGTCTTCCGGCATAGAGTTCCGTAGTCGGGGCTCTATGCCGGAAGAATCCTGATCAGTTTTATCCTAATGCATTCTGAATGGAGTGAAATCCGTTCAGGATGCATCAGGATGTCTTCAGTTCAGGACCGGAACGTTTTTTGGCCGGAGAAAATACCGCAGCATGCGGCGCTTTTTGCTCCGGCCCAAAAAAAAAAACCTGAAGACTTGCCGCAAGGCCGGATCCGGAATTAATGCCCATTGAAAGGCATTGATCCGGATCCGGCCTTAAGCTAAACGTCGTTTCGGCGCATTGCCGGATCCGACATTTAGCTTTTTCTGAATGGTTACCATGGCTGCCGGGACCCTAAAGTCCTGGCAGCCATGGTAAAGTGTAGTGGGGAGCGGGGGAGCAGTATACTTACCGTCCGTGCGGCTCCCGGGGCGCTCCAGAATGACGTCTGGGCGCCCCAAGCGCATGGATCACGTGATCGCATGGCACGTCATCCATGCGCATGGGGCGCTCTGACGTCACTCTGGAGCGCCCCGGGAGCCGCACGGACTGTAAGTATACCGCTCCCCACTACTACTATGGCAACCAGGACTTTAATAGCGTCCTGGCTGCCATAGTAACACTGAAAGCATTTTGAAGACGGATCCGTCTTCAAATGCTTTCAGTACACTTGTGTTTTTCCGGATCCGTAATTTCCGGCAAGTGGAGTACACGCCGGATCCGGACAACGCAAGTGTGAAAGAGGCCTAAGAGAATAGGAAAAGTGCTGCAGTTACACACTCCGTCCACTGCGCTATGGACAGCACTGTGTAGTTCCGACACTGCACCGAGACAGCCCATCGGCAGGGTGTTGGGTCCCCGCTGATTATATATTGATGGCCTGTCTGGAGGCTAGACCATGAACACTAAAGGAAAGGGCATCCTCTTTCAATTCGTGTCACGTGTACAACCGCGACCCCATTGAAAACTGTATGCATTTTTCCATGGTCACCCTTTTATCTCTAAATACTTCTGTAGGGAAGCTCCTCACAAGTACATTAGTTACACATTTATGCATCTATGTTAGGGCCCTTGTTCACGACCGTATGCTCTCCATATGTCCCGGAGCGGCATTGATCCTGCGCACGAGAGAAGACACCGCATCATAGGTTACAATGATGCTGTGCACGTCGGGTCTCCTCTGGTGCTATTCTCCTGCACTGATAAGATCTTATGAGTGCAGGAGAATAGCCTCTCGGGCAGCCCGACGTCCGCAGCATCATTGTAATCTATGATGCTGTGCGCTCCCGTGCGCACGATCAATGCCGCTCCGGGACATAAGGCCTGCTCACGGAGTGTATGTCTCAGAGGGCATATGATCATGTACAAGGGCCCTTATGGGCATGTGTCCTTGGTCAGGCCATGGGTTCAATGACCCGAAATCACAGTTTATAGATATGTGGCTGGACTAGGACACACGTCCATAATACTCTTGTGTGGGATTGGTCTGAGCAATGTTGTATCCGTAGAGATGTCACATACAATTACATGGAGTTTCTCATAATGTGAGGCCTCACTCACACTTGTGTATTTTGTGCAGTCACTATTTGCAAGCCAAAACCAGGAGTGGAACAGATCTGGACCCATGCCTGGTTTTTACATGTAGTAGATACCCCGCATCTTAGATTTTGTAAGATTTAACACTATACATTAAATTAAAGTCTCCTTCGTATGCCACTATGTAGCCATACAGTGAGACAATGCGTCTCTGTTCCAGCACCGATGGTTCCTTCTCTGGTCCCCTGTGGACCAAAAGTGTGACATTCCATCCTTAGACACGTGCACTGTTGCAACCATTCACTGGCCTCAGTGGTCATGTGTACGCAGGCGGTACATCACTGCTGTGCAACGTTTGAACGGAGTGGCGGTGGCTAGGTGAGTGTCTTTAATTTTATATTTATTTAAACACTTTCTCGGCCATAATTAAATTTCACTGGTCTCATGCCATTTATCGCGGAGGTCAGTGATTGGCTGTAACATTCACATGCTGTATATCTCTGCATTACAACTGCAGCTTTGTACACAAACCCTGTGAGGAGGACCAGATCTGCAGTGGTGAAAACCTCTTAGGTCCAGGTGATTTTGCAAAAAAAAAAAGTAATCTTGATTATTGTTCATTAAGGATTTTAATTACATTTTTCACAATTTTTTTTCTTTTTCTTTTTTCTCTGGCAATAACTTTTTTATATATTTGTCAATGTGGTCATAGCTTGTTTTTTATCGAGACAAATAGTATTTTTTAGTGACACCTGTTTTGGGATATATATATCACATCGATTAACTTTTATAATTTTTTGGGAGCTGGTAATGAAATGAGAAAAAAGAACTATTCGCCGTTGTTTTTATTCACGATGTTCACCAAAATAGTACCCCTACCAGGGCCCCACAGGTAGGCAAACAAGTTTTCTTTGCTCTGCTTAACCTTTCACCAGAATAAAACTTCTAAACTAACTATACAGGCATGTAGAGCGGCGCCCAGGGACCGCCCTGCACTTACTGTTATACCTGGGCGCCGCTCCGTTCTCCCGTTATTGCCTCCGGTATCCTCATAGTTAGGCTCCATCCAGGGGAACCTGCCGGCGCCTCCTTCTCCCATGCTGCAGCGCTGGCCAATCGCAGCGCTCAGCTCATAGCCTGAGAGGCTTTTTTCTCTCTCAGGCTATGAGCTGAGCGCTGCGATTGTGCGATTGGCCAGCGCTGCAGCATGGGAGAAGGAGGCGCCGGCAGGTTCCCCTGGGTGGAGCCTAACTATGAAGATACTGGAGCCTATATCGGGAGAACGGAGCGGCGCCCAGGTATAACAGTAAGTGCAGGGGGGTCCCTGTGTGCCGCTCTACATGCCTGTATAGTTAGTTTAGAAGTTTTATTCTGGGGAAAGGTCCTCTTTAAAGGGGTTATCCCATCATAATGATCACTGTTAAATCTGTTAATGAGTTGACAGTGATCATTTTTGTAAATATACTTTATTAACAAATCCCCACCGATTAGGATAAAATTCATACCCACTTACCTGATTGTTGTGACTCGGTCTCCCCTGGTTACGACCACTGTTCTTCTCCAAAAGCCGGAAGGTCGCGCTTGCCCAGAAGACGACTCCTTTTCTCCCGGCCGGTCCGCTCGCTGTTCTGAACGCGCACGCTGCCGCGCATGCGCGACAGTGACTTCTTCCCAACCAGAATAGTACAGAGCTGCGAACGCGCACGCCGTTTCTGTAGGAATAAGTCACCATTGCGCATGCGCGGCGGCGTGCGCATTCAGTCCAGCGCGCGGCACGGCCGGGAGAAGACTTCAATCAAGATGAAGCCCGCCCCCAGCCAGAATCCAGGAAGTGAACGCGCGGTGGCAGCAGGTAAGTATAAAAACGCTAAGTGGGATAACCCCTTTAAGGAAACAGCTGGTTTCCTGGTGAGATACTCAGTATTGCTTTCATTTTGGAAAGGAGACTAGCTTGCAGCAATAGATAAGAAATCTTATTATGAAAAAGCACCAATTGAACAGTTTTAGGCTACCACCAGAAGAAAATCTTATATGAGTATCAATTGGAATTTTCCCCCCAAAAATTATTTTAACTAGAGATTTTCAGACTTCTTGAAATTTGTTCAATTTGGACCTGAATCAATTCTGGACTAATCAAATGTGCTTCAATTAGCCTAAAAATGGCATATAACACCTTCTAGTCTCCTAAGACATACACATAATACTGAACTGAAAGTGAGATGTGCAATCCAATTCTCCATCCAAAACAGCAAGATAACTAGAATATCTAGAATATCCTACACAGAATTACACTTCTCTCAATGAAACATGCAAACTAGCTCTTCTAGAAGGACAAAAGAACCAGAATGTCTCAAGAGAAAATTGCCTTGCTTAGCTGACTGGCCTTGAGGGTACTCTTTGCGGTGTTCTTTATCATAAGGGAGACCAAAAAATATTCATGATGAGTATTGTACACTGCTCTTGCTTTCTGGAAATAAAACATATTTTAATTCTGCTGGAATTAGGCAATATATCCCCTCTTTTCCTTTGGGTTTCTGTGAAAGATATTCAAATTAGTTTTTTTTTGTCTCCTGAATAATAAAAACACCCCAAAGAGTATGCCCCAAGGCCAGTCAGCTAAGCAAGGCAATTTTCTCTTAAGACATTCTGGTTCTCTTGTCCTTCTGGAATGAAATATAGCTTGCATGTCTCAATGACAGAAGTGTAATCCTGGGTAGGGTATTCTAGTTTTCTTCTCTCCTTTCAGTTGAATATTACATTGGGGGTCTTTCTCCAGTTTGTCTGAAATGCATCCTATATAATTTCGGTTTGTTAGAATTTTTGGGGAAACTTTGGATGAATTCCGAACTGGTAGAATGGAGTTGTTCATCCTTAAAGGGGTTGGCCACTATATAAGTACTTCACACTATATAGTGGGAGGTTGTGTAAAAAAGAGCATGCAGCGCATGTGCAGTTAGAATAAAGCCATGGACGAGCTTTCTCTAAAACTCCTCCATGTCGCATGCAGCCATGGACAAACTTGCTGTACGCAGAGCGGGGCTGATAAAAACATTACCATTCGGATTTTTTTAAATAAAGTATATTAGGAAACTCTTTTTTTACCCTGCCTCCCACTATATAGTGTAAAGTACTTATATAGTGGCCATTAATTCTAACAACGCTATCACTGGTAACAAAAACTGTATAGTAATGGGTAAGTATGTAGAATAAGTTCTCTGAGGAATTAAAAGGGTATTCCCATCACAATGATCACTGTTAAATCTGTTAATGATTTGACAGTGATCATTTTTCTAAATACATTTTATTACCCAATTCCCACCCTTTTTGAGAAAATAAGTCCCCTCTTACCTGATTGTTGTCTTTAGTCTCCCCTGGTTACGGCCAGCTCTCCTGTTGAATCCCGCTGGGCCACGCTTGCGCAGAAGCTTGAAGATTCTCTCCCGGCCGGGCCGCACAATGTCCTGCATGCGCCATGATGACTTCTTCCTGGCCAGTATAGTACAGAGCCCGCCATGAACACGCACGCCGGCTCTGTACTATACAGGCCTGGAATAAGTCACCATGGCGCATGCGCTGCGGCATGCGCGTTCAGGACATTGCCCGGCCGGGAGAAAAACTTCAGTCTTCTGCGCAAGCGCGCCCCGGCCGGGAGAAGATGTCAATCAAGCCCAGCCAAATCCAGGAAGTGAACGTCGCGCTGGACGAAGGTAAGTATGAAAACTGAAGATGGGAATACCCCTTTAATTACCTTTAAAACTTAGCATTTATTAATGATATCTTAAAACTTTATATAACTATATTCCCACAAAAAGGGTTGAAAGAAATAAACCTAAAATAAAATGGAAATCAACATATGTGACACATATATAGAATCAATAAGGTATCACCACTAGTGTGGTTACTCACGAGATCTCATGAACCTCTTATGGTGAAAAAGTTGCATTCGTCAGGTGCCAGATGAGGATCGCTTGGATGTTTTCGTCAGGAACTTGAATGGTTTTTGCAGAGGCTTGTAGTTTAAAGTCCTCCAGGTGCTCAGAAGTGGGTAATCAAAATGCAGGAGTGGCTGTACCCTTAACCCCTTAGGGACCCATGACGTACCGGTACGGCATGGATCCCGAGTCCTTAAGGACCCATGACGTAGCAGTATGTCATGTGTTGTTACGATCACTGCCGCCCGGCGGGCGGTGATCGGAACATGGTGCCTGCTCAAATCATTCAGCAGGCACCACGGCTAAATGTGTTGGGTCACGGGACTTCCCCCCGCATATTTAGCCGTGGTGCCTGCTCAATGATTTGGAATGCATTGTAAAGGATTAGACCCCCAAAAGTTCAAGTCCCAAAGTGGGGCAAAAAAAAAAGTTGAAAATATAAAGTTATCCCCCCAAAAATCAAAAGTTTCAAGTAAAAATAAACAAAAACTTCATTTTCCCCAAATAAAGTTAAAAAAAATTGGTAAAAAATTGAAAAAAAAAAATGTATACATATTAGGTATTGCCGCGTCCGTATCAACCGGCTCTATAAACATATCACATGACCTAACTCCTCAGATGAACACCGTAAAAAATAAAAACTGTGCTAAATAAACCATTTTTTTTGTCACCTTACATCACAAAAAGTACAACAGCAAGCAATCAAAAAGCGTTTGCCCACCAAAATAGTACCAATCTAACCGTCACCTCATCCCGCAGAAAATGAGCCCCTACCTAAGATAATCGCCCAAAAACTGAAAAAACTATGGCTCTCAGAATATGGAGACACTAAAACATGATTTTTTTTGCTTCAAAAATGAAATAATTGTGTAAAACTTACATAAATAAAATAAAAAAAGTATACATATTAGTAGGGCTGCAGCTAACGATTATTTGAATAATCGATTAGTTGCCGATTAATTTCTACGATTAATCGGGAAAAACGACAAAATTACTAAACAAAGAGGTTTATATGATCTTACTTGAAAAATTATGTTCAAAGGCCATATTAAAACAAATTGTGGACGACACTATTATGGTGGATCTGTGGACGACGCTGTTATGGGGAGGATCTGTGGATGGCGCTGTTATGGGGAGGATCTGTGGATGGCGCTGTTATGGGGAGGATCTGTGGATGGCGCTGTTATGGAGGGTGGGATCTGTGGACGACGCTGTTATGGGGAGGATCTGTGGATGGCGCTGTTATGGGGAGGATCTGTGGATGGCGCTGTTATGGAGGGTGGGATCTGTGGATGGCGCTGTTATGGGGAGGATCTGTGGATGGCGCTGTTATGGAGGGTGGGTTCTGTGGGTGGCGCTGTTATGGAGAGGGGGATCTGTGGGTGGCGCTGTTATGGAGAGGGGGATCTGTGGGTGGCGCTGTTATGGAGGGTGGGATCTGTGGATGGCGCTGTTATGGAGAGGGGGATCTGTGGGTGGCGCTGTTATGGAGAGGGGGATCTGTGGGTGGCGCAGTTATGGAGAGATGGATCTGTGGGTGGTGCCGTTATGGAGAGGGGGATCTGTGGGTGGCGCAGTTATGGAGAGGGGGATCTGTGGGTGGCGCAGTTATGGAGAGGGGGATCTGTGGGTGGCGCAGTTATGGAGAGGGGGATCTGTGGGTGGCGCTGTTATGGAGAGGGGGATCTGTGGGTGGCGCTGTTATGGAGAGGGGGATCTGTGGGTGGCGCTGTTATGGAGAGGGGGGGGGTCTGTGTATGGCACTGCTATGGGGAGGGGGATCTGTGCACTGTTATGGAGAGGGGGATATGTGCACTGTTATGGGCACAGATCCCTTTCCCCATAACAGTGCACAGATCCCCCTCCCCATAGCAGTGCCATAGACAGATCCTCCCCCCTCCCCATAACAGCCCCGGCCCCGCTGCTTAGTCGGACTAATCACTGCATCTTTATTTTACCTTTTACAATGACGCTCCGGTAACAACTAACAGGCAGAGCGGACGCGGCGTAACGTCACTCACTCACGTGACGCACCTGCTCCGCCCACTTTATGAATGAAGGAGGCGGAGCAGGCGTGTCACATGAGTAAGTGACGTTACGCCGCGTCCGCTCTGCCTGTTAGTTGTTACCGGAGCGTCATTGTAAAAGGTAAAATAAAGATGCAGTGAACACCTGCCCGCATAGCAACGAATCGGCGATTATTCGATGAGTGGATTCGTCGGCAACGAATCCAGTTATCGATTATAATCGATTAATCGTTGCAGCCCTACATATTAGTTATCGCCGCGTCCGTATCGACCGGCTCCATAGAAATATCACATGACCTAACCCCTCAGATGAACACTGTAAAAAATGTAAATAAAAAACTGCTACATAAACCATTTTTTGTCACCTTACATCACAAAAAGTGTAATAGCAAGCGATCAAAAATTCACACGCACCCCAAAATAGTGCCAATAAAACAGTCATCTCATCCCGCAAAAATCATACCCTACCCAAGGTAATTGCCCAAAAACAGAAAAAATTATGGCTCTCAGACTATGGAAACACTAAAACATTATTTTTTTTGCTTCAAAAAATAAATCATTGTGTAAAAATTACATAAATAAAAAAAAGATATATTAGGTATCGCCGCATCCGTGACAACCTGGTCTATAAAAATATCACATGATCTAACCTGTCAGATGAATGTTGTAAATAACAAAAAATAAAAACTGTGCCAAAACGGCTATTTCTTGTTATCTTGCCTCACAAAAAGTGTAATATAGAGCAACCAAAAATCATATGTAAACTAGTACCAACAATACTGCCACTCTATCCCGTAGTTTCTAAAATGGGGCAATTTTTTGGGAGTTTCTACTCTAGGGGTGCATCAGGGGGGCTTCAAATGGGACATACTGTCAAAAAAACCAGTCCAGCAAAATCTGCCTTCCAAAAACGGTATGGCATTCCTTTCCTTCTGCCCCCTGCCGTGTGCCGGTACAGCTGTTTACGACCACATATGGGGTGTTTCTGTAAACTACAGAATCAGGGCCTTAAAAATTGAGTTTGGTTTGGCTGTTAACCCTTGCTTTGTAACTGGAAAAAAATTATAAAAATGGAAAATCTGCCAAAAAAGTGACATTTCTCGCCCAGTTTCCTTGGGGGACACAGAAGACCTTGGGTATAGCTCATCTCCATAGGAGGCGTGACACTAAGTGAAGACTGTTAAGCCCCTCCTCCACAGCTATACCCTCAGCCTGGAGAGAGAGACTGCCAGTTTTTTCTTAGTGTCCAAGGAGGCAAGACACTCCCTGCTCTGCAGGGCTGTTTTCTCCTTGTTTAAAATTTTGATTTTTACTTTTTTATTTCTTTTTGTTCCAGATCATCAGGGACAACAGAGACGCACTAGACCTCTCTGTTCTCCCGGGGTTGAGCTGCGCCAGTGCCGGGCACCCGCACTGCTGCCTCCCCCACAGAAGGCAAGGTGGACCAGGGCAGCCCAGCTCCCCTGCATCCCGCCAGCGCAAGGGTCGCCCGCACGCCAAGTCCCTCTCCAGCGTCCTGCCACTACGGTGCCAGTAGCTGAAGGGGCGACCCTGCTGGAACGGACCGAGGGTGAAGACGGCTGTGGTAAGAGAGAGGCTTCTCCAGCCCTACGTCCCCCTCCCTGGCCTCCTGCGTGCTGGACTCCCATGCTGGTCCCGGCTGGACCTACGCTGGCCCCTGGGTGCCGTAGGTGAACAGCCATGTTTCTGGCTCCGGGGCTGTCGCTCATATCTAGCTGTTGCCCAATAATTATATAGCCCCACACCACCACCATACTGGTGACCGCGGGGCGACAATACAATGCCCCTCCATAGGGGATTGCACAGGGGTGAGCATGGCATTGCTGTGGAGGAATATAGGGCCAGAGACCTGCTCCTAGCTGCCCCTAACACAGGGGTTATGCCGACCCTCCCCCTTACCGGTCGCAGTTCAGTACAGGGGGCCCGCGCTAGCTGCCCCTGTCTCTCCTCTACGGGTGCCTGTCCATTAGGGCAGGGGGTGCAGTGCTGGACTTCAGGGTCTCCCTCCTTACCGGTGTGCTAGGGCCAAAGGGCCGCTCCAGACGCTGCCGGACGCAGGACCTCGCGGCCTGCATGTGGAACGCGATGCTCCAACAGGCCCCAGCCGACTGCTGATGCTTCCGGTCGGCCGGGTACCGCAAACTTTGACCCAGGCTTTGGCCTGCTAATCCGGTCCTCTGTCTCTGCCGGCCCGCGGGGTGGGCACCCGCGGCCGTTGGTACATGCGTCAGCCAGGTCCCGGCTCACCGTCGTTGCCTCCTGGCCGGCCGGGCGCCGCAAAAATCTAGGCCCCGGCTTCGTGACCTACTAGGCCGCAAAATTCCGGCCTCGGTTGGAGGGGGCGGGAACGTCTCGCGGCGCGAATTCTTCCCTCCCGCACGTCCCCCGCCCCCCAGGGGATCGCAGCGCCGCCCCCCAGGCCGGATCTTTGTTAACCTGTTGGGTACCGGCCATCTCCAAGGGCCGGCTCCCATCTAGAGGACCCCCTCTATGTTCTGGTGGGCTTCCTAATAAGCCTGTACGAGGCTGTGCCCCTGTATGGTGGCCCCTTTCTTGCCTCAAGAGTGGCTGTGTTTTAAAAAAAAAAAAAAAAGAAGAAAGGGCTTCCATGGCGGAGTTAATAAATAACGGAATGGCTGCGCAGGACGCTGCAGCATGGTACAGTAGTGCTGGCTGCATGCTATGCCCCCCTTCCGTAGGCGGCATGTCGCGCTCCCCGATTGCGGTGCTGGCCAGCTGCAAGTCTCCTTTTTTAGGCGGACCCTTGCCATCTCCCGGGATACGGCGCTAGCCAAGTGTAGGCGCCCCTCTTCCGCCCGTTCTATGGCAGGACGTCACCTCTCCAGTTATGGTGCTGGCCATGGGCATGAACCCCTTCCTAAGTGGAATTCTGCGCTCTCTGGCCGCAGGCTGGCCATGTGCATAACCCCCTTCTATAGGTGGAATACTACATTCACCGGATCGGTGCTGACCATGGCACGACACCCCCCTTCCTTAGGGGAACGCTGCACTCACTGGATTTAATGCTGGACAGGTGCATGACCCCCTTCTGGGGCGGAATAATTGCACTCTCACCGGATTCAGTGCTGGCCATGTGCACGACCCCCCTCCTTAGGGGAATGCGGCACTCTCACTGGATTCCCTGCCGGCCATGTGTGTAACCCCCTTCTTAGGCGATACGCTGCACTCTCACTGGGTTCGCTGTCGGCCATGTGTATGAAACCCTTCTATAGGAGGAATTCCGAACTCTCGCCAGATGCGGTGCTGGCCATGTGCACGTCCCCCTTCCATAAGCGGAACACTGCACTCTTACGGGATTTACTGCCGGCCATGTGCATGTCTCCCTTTCATAAGCGGAATGCTGCACTCTCATTGGTTTTGCTGTTGGCCTTGAGCATGCCTCCTTCTCTCAGGAGGCATACATACACTCTTACTGGCTGGGGTTGTTCTCTCGCGGTAGGTTGCTGGCCACGTGCCTGACCCTCTTCCATGGTTGGGTGCTTGCACTCTCACCGGATCCGCTGCCGGCTATATGCATGGCCCCCTTCCGTGAGCGGTGTTCCGCACTCTCGCTGGATTGCTGCCGGCGTGGCCATGCCTCCTCTCCTCAGGCGACATTCATGCACTTTCACTGACTGGGTGTTATTGTGCCAGCACGTTGCCGGCCAGGTGCATGACCCCCATCCATGGCGGGATGCTCGCGCTCTCCTGGGATGCGATGCTGGCCATGTGCACCCCCCCCCCTTTTGGGAGGATCACTGCACTTTCACCAAATACGTTGCGGGCCGTGAGCATGGCTCTAACAGGGGTGCGCTGCTTGCACTCCCTTTGGAAATGGTGCTGGCCTTGTGCATGACCACTTCTCATTCCATGGGCGGAAATTTGTACGCTCACGAGATTCACGGCTGTCCTTGTGTATGCTGTACTGGACGTTCCCCTTTCATGGGCGGAGTAGTTGCACTCTCACGAAATTCGGTGTTGGGTAGATTATTGCACAATCATTTAATGCCAGGATAATCCGGTGCATGCCCCCCTTTTCAGGGCCTTTGCACTCTTGCCATCTGCAGAGTTGCCAGGTACCTTCCCCCCCTTTTTCCGGGCGGACTACTTGCGTTCCTTCGCATGCCGGTACTGGTCTTGTGCATAACTCCTTTTCAGGTTGCACTTTACACTTCCGTGGATACTGTGGGACGCTGTGGCTGTGCGCTCTGTGCGTTGTTTGGGCCGTGTATGCCTTCTCCTCCCGTGGGTGGGTTGGCCTTCTCGCTGCCTGCAGGGTTGCTAGTACGTATGCCTCCCTTCTTCCTGCGACATACTTTTTTCTCTCTGGGGTGAGGTTGCTTGTCGCAAGCTTTGCACTCTTCTCTGAGGAGATCATTCTGTCCACTTATGAGCCTAAGGTGTTGTTGTCCAACACGCAACAATGAATGCTCAATGTATTCACAGCTGTATATATTGTATATACGTAGATGAGCTCTGCTGGCTCGCTACTGAGCTGAGTGGTACCCATTCTCTGGTGTGGTCCCGTTGTTGTCGGCACCCACCATGTTCGTTGGCCTTTCCACCTGGGGAGTGTTCGAGGTGCCTTGATGCGTACCCATTCGTCATCTCGTGACATTGTTTCCCCACGCAACCGGTCGGGGTCGAGAGTGTTGTCTGCAGTGCCGCTCGACCTCTACGTTGGCTCTGGCGGGACTACGGTTCCCTCGCCTACTACCATTTCCTCCTCTCGGATGCAGTGTGGTATGGGTCCTTCCTATTGGCGCCCTTTGCGCTCCAGTCTGTTGCTACCAGGTTCAGACTGCTCCTCTCGAGTAGGTCGCCCAACTCTTCTTGGGTGCTTGATTATCCAGGTCCTGGGGACCTCCACTTTTGGTTTCTTCAGGGTATTCGCCTGCTGCGAGGCGGTGTGCAGGTCGTCTCACAGAGTAGAGGGGATTCGGCTCTGCTTTTCCTCGCCGGCTCGTTTTTTTTTTTTTGGCTTCTGCTCTGGGTTTGTCGCTCCAATGTGGCTTCGACCCCGGCCAGGCCTCAGAGGCTGTTCCATCGTTGCCCCCCCCCCCTATGGGGTGAGCATGGTTGTTCAATTGGATGGTTCCGGTGTTACTTGCGGTCTCGTACCATCTCCCTCGTTTTCGCTGGCAGTGCTAGCTGTTTGCCGGGCCTACCGCGTTTTGTCCTCCCACTGGGTGCAGATTGCCTTTCCGTTCTGGGCATATGGTCCTGCGGGACTTACTTTCTCGGTAACTTGGGAGGACTACCCTTCGGTCAAGATTGTCCTTGGATCTCCCACACGGGGCTGTAGAACTCCTTTCTTTGGTGGCTACATCGACTTGGACTTGGCCTGTCTTGTCTGGGCATCTGTCGGATGCTGGGCAGACCCTTCTGGTTTCTTCCGTCTGTCCTTCTGCTCCCCCACTCCGGTTGGATACGGGACTATGTTGTTCGGGGGCCGACAGGACCGTGTTTTCCGATCCTTCGGCCGTGTTACTGGTCTGCGCCTGATCACATTGGGTTTTCTCCCGCTTGCTGGGTGATTCCTGCGAGCACGCTAGTGTTCGCTCCCGACTGCTTCGTCCAGGTTTGGTTGTCGGACTTAGGGTTCTTACCTGGGGTTTTGTGGGAAGCGGGGCATTCCCCCACTCTGCCTTTCTCTCCCTTGGTTCTGTCTTTCTCTAGTCCGGCCTGACCCTGGGACTGGGACTCTGTTACTTGAAGTGTCAAGTGTCTGCGCTGTCCTTCCCCTTCCAGCGTTTCCTGGCCCTCCTGGGCCTTGTCATGACCTTCTTCCACAGAGTGGCTCTTTGGTCCCTCTTTATCGTTTCCTGGTTCCGCCCTGGGAACTACATACTGAACTCTCGGCGCTCCAATCTTTCCCTTGGAGCCGTTGCAGAAGTTCTCCCTACTCCTTCTGTCCTGTACAGTTGTGTTTCTGTTGCCATCATGTCTGACGGGTGCCTGATTGGCGGCCCTTCGTGTTCTGTGCCTTCTGTCCTTTTCCAGGACAGGGCTGTTCTCCGTCCTGTCCCTTCCTTCCTTCTGAAGGTGGTATCTGCCTTCTTATCAACGAGGCTTTCGTCCTTTTCCTCCCATCCCCGGGAACGGACGCTTTACCGTTTGGAGGTTGTTGGGCCTTGCAGTTGTTTACTTGGAGATCTCCGACTCTGGTCGGCGTTCGGACTCTTGTGTTTCCAGGAGGTCAGTGCAAAGGTTGATGGCCTCCAGGGTGGCTTCCTCCGCTTTCTCAGAGTGGCTTTTGCTGTGGTTATCGCACCAATGGCAGGGTTCTGCTTTCGGTGTCACCGTTCATTTCACCAGAGCGGTCGGTGCCTCCTGGGGCGGAGGCGTTAGGTTTCGGCCATTCATTTGTGCAAGGCGGTCACTTCTTCCTTGCACGCCTTACCGAGTTCTACAGGGTGCATACTCGGGCTTCGGCGTATGCTGCCTTGGGCCGCCTGGTCTGCAGGCGGTGGTTTCTTGATGCCTTCGGGTGCTTCGCCTTGGTGCTGTGGTCCCTCCCCTCTTGGACTGCTATTGAACGTCCCAAGGTCTTCTGTGTCCCCCAAGGAAACTGGGCGAGAAAACGATATTTTTGTATAACTTACCAGTAAAATCTCTTTCTCGCTCTTTCCTTGGGGGACACAGCACCCACCCATTCTTGTTTTTTCTTTACACGGTTTCCGAGTTTGTTTTACCCGTTGGGTAGTTGGCTTGTTGGTTCCACTTTTGGACTTTGCCTTTTCTCACTACTTGGACACGCAACTGGCAGTCTCTCTCTCCAGGCTGAGGGTATAGCTGTGGAGGAGGGGCTTAACAGTCTTCACTTAGTGTCACGCCTCCTATGGAGATGAGCTATACCCAAGGTCTTCTGTGTCCCCCAAGGAAAGAGCGAGAAAGAGATTTTACTGGTAAGTTATACAAAAATCTCGTTTTTGAAATTGTATCTCTATTTTCCATTAATTCTTGTGGAACACCTAAAGCAGGGGTGGCCAACCTTACAGACACAAAGAGCCCAAAAAACAGCTTTAGTGAGACTTCTGGCAATATTTGTTTTTCACAATGTGTTTCAAGATTTCTCAGATGACACCCTCATGCTCAGATGACGCCCCATGCTCAGATGACGCCCCATGCTCAGATGACTGCCTTATTATCAGATGACACCCCATGCTCAGATGACGCCCATGCTCAGATGACCGCCTTATTATCAGATGACGCCCCATGCTCAGATGACTGCCTTATTATCAGATGACGCCCCATGCTCAGATGACCGCCTTATTATCAGATGACCGCCCCATGCTCAGATGACGCCCCATGCTCAGATGACGCCCCATGCTCAGATGACGCCCCATGCTCAGATGACGCCCCATGCTCAGATGACGCCCCATGCTCAGATGACGCCCCATGCTCAGATGACTGCCTTATTATCAGATGACTGCCTTATTATCAGATGACACCCCATGCTCAGATGACGCCCATGCTCAGATGACCGCCTTATTATCAGATGACGCCCCATGCTCAGATGACTGCCTTATTATCAGATGACGCCCCATGCTCAGATGACGCCCCATGCTCAGATGACCGCCCCATGCTCAGATGACCGCCTTATTATCAGATGACCGCCCCATGCTCAGATGACGCCCCATGCTCAGATGACGCCCCATGCTCAGATGACGCCCCATGCTCAGATGACGCCCCATGCTCAGATGACCGCCTTATTATCAGATGACGCCCCATGCTCAGATGACGCCCCATGCTCAGATGACGCCCCATGCTCAGATGACTGCCTTATTATCAGATGACTGCCTTATTATCAGATGACACCCCATGCTTAGATGACGCCCCATGCTCAGATGACCGCCTTATTATCAGATGACGCCCCATGCTCAGATGACGCCCCATGCTCAGATGACTGCCTTATTATCAGATGACTGCCTTATTATCAGATGACTGCCTTATTATCAGATGACTGCCTTATTATCAGATGACTGCCTTATTATCAGATGACTGCCTTATTATCAGATGACGCCCCATGCTCAGATGACTGCCTTATTATCAGATGACACCCCATGCTCAGATGACGCCCCATGCTCAGATGACCGCCTTATTATCAGATGACGCCCCATGCTCAGATGACTGCCTTATTATCAGATGACGCCCCATGCTCAGATGACGCCCCATGCTCAGATGACCGCCTTATTATCAGATGACCGCCCCATGCTCAGATGACCGCCTTATTATGAGATGACCGCCCCATGCTCAGATGACGCCCCATGCTCAGATGACGCCCCATGCTCAGATGACGCCCCATGCTCAGATGACCGCCCCATGCTCAGATGACGCCCCATGCTCAGATGACGCCCCATGCTCAGATGACGCCCCATGCTCAGATGACGCCCCATGCTCAGATGACGCCCCATGCTCAGATGACGCCCCATGCTCAGATGACGCCCCATGCTCAGATGACGCCCCATGCTCAGATGACGCCCCATGCTCAGATGACTGCCTTATTATCAGATGACTGCCTTATTATCAGATGACACCCCATGCTCAGATGACGCCCCATGCTCAGATGACCGCCTTATTATCAGATGATGCCCCATGCTCAGATGACGCCCCATGCTCAGATGACGCCCCATGCTCAGATGACGCCCCATGCTCAGATGACGCCCCATGCTCAGATGACTGCCTTATTATCAGATGACGCCCCATGCTCAGATGACTGCCTTATTATCAGATGACGCCCCATGCTCAGATGACGCCCCATGCTCAGATGACTGCCTTATTATCAGATGACACCCCATGCTCAGATGACGCCCCATGCTCAGATGACTGCCTTATTATCAGATGACTGCCTTATTATCAGATGACACCCCATGCTCAGATGACGCCCCATGCTCAGATGACCGCCTTATTATCAGATGACGCCCCATGCTCAGATGACGCCCCATGCTCAGATGACTGCTTTATTATCAGATGACTGCCTTATTATCAGATGACGCCCCATGCTCAGATGACTGCCTTATTATCAGATGACTGCCTTATTATCAGATGACTGCCTTATTATCAGATGACTGCCTTATTATCAGATGACGCCCCATGCTCAGATGACGCCCCATGCTCAGATGACTGCCTTATTATCAGATGACACCCCATGCTCAGATGACGCCCCATGCTCAGATGACGCCCCATGCTCAGATGACGCCTTATTATCAGATGACACCCCATGCTCAGATGACGCCCCATGCTCAGATGACCGCCTTATTATCAGATGACGCCCCATGCTCAGATGACGCCCCATGCTCAGATGACGCCCCATGCTCAGATGACGCCCCATGCTCAGATGACTGCCTTATTATCAGATGATGCCCCATGCTCAGATGACGCCCCGTGCTCAGATGACGCCCCGTGCTCAGATGACGCCCCGTGCTCAGATGACGCCCCGTGCTCAGATGACGCCCCGTGCTCAGATGACGCCCCGTGCTCAGATGACGCCCCATGCTCAGATGACGCCCCATGCTCAGATGCTCAGGGGTGATTTGACATAGGGGAGATGTGAGCATGGGGTGTCTGATATTTAGTGTCTTATGTGAGCACTGGAGAGGCTTATTTTGTGGGTCTGATGAGGATTTGGGGGTCCTATCTGAGCTCATACTACCCCCATGTCAGATAAGACCCCCAGATCAGTACTTTAATAAAATAAAACTGTGGAGGCTTATCCTACCTCTGCTGCCGCTGCTCTGAAGACTGTGGCGACCTCTCCATAGTGACCTGACATGCAGGTCAGAGCGCGGGCCTGCATGGTATTAAGGGGGGGGGGGGGGAGGGCACTGCGCCACCAATGAAAACCTTTAATACAGATACAGGGGGCGGGTGCCGGCAGAATCTCATAGCCGACACCTGGCCTCTATGCTGCGTTCCCCAGTGGAAACAGCCCCTCCCCTCCTCTTCCCCTGTTAATTCTCATTGGTGGCAGCAGCACAGGGAGGAGGAGGGGACTGCTTTCTTCTTCCTTCTCCCGTGCTGCTAATATTTTTAAAACCTGCGATATCCCTGGCCCGCTCCCCTGCGAGCCGCATATGTAGATGAGACCGCGCTCCTCTGAGAGCCGCAAGTGAAGGTCCGCGAGCCGCGGGTTGGCCACCCCTGACCTAAAGGGTTAACAACGTTTGTAAAATCAGTTTTGAATACCTTGAGGGGTGTAGTTTCTTAGATGGGGTCACTTTTATGGAGTTTCTACTCTAGGGGGGCTTCAAATGGGTCATGTGTCAGAAAAACCAGTCCAGCAAAATCTGCCTTCCAAAAACCGTATGGCATTCCTTTCCTTCTGCGCCCTGCCGCGTGCCCGTACAGTAGTTTACGACCACATATGGGGTGTTTCTGTAAACTACAGAATCACCGCCATAAATATTGAGTTTGGTTTGACAGTTAACCCTTGCTTTGTAACTGGAAAAAAATTATTAAAATGGAAAATCTGCCAAAAAAGTGAAATTTTTAAATTGTATCTCTATTTTCCATTAATTCTTGTGGAACACCTAAAGGGTTAACAAAGTTTGTAAAATCAGTTTTGAATACCTTGAGGGGGTAGTTTATAGAATGGGGTCATCTTTGGGTGGTTTCTATTATGTAAGCCTCGCAAAGTGACTTCAGACCTGAACTGGTCCCTAAAAATTGGGTTTTTGAAAATTTCTGAAAAATTTCAAGATTTGCTTCTAAACTTCTAAGCCTTGTAACATCCCCAAAAAATAAAATATCATTCCCAAAATTATCCAAACAGGAAGTAGACATATGGGGAATTTAAAGTAATAACTATTTTTTGTAGGTATTACTATGTATTATAGAAATAGAGAATTTGAAACTTGGAAATTTGCAATTTTTAAAAAAAATTCTGGTAAATTGGGTATTGTTTTATGAATAAAAATGATTTTTTTTTAAACTTAATTTTATCATTGTCATAGAGTACAATATGCAATGCAACGAAAAAACAATTTCAGAATGGCCTGGATAAGTCAAAGCGTTTTAAAGTTATCAGCACACATTGGTCAGATTTGCCAAAAATTGCCAAGTCCGTAAGGTGAAATAGGACCGAGTCCTTAAGGGGTTAAATAAACAATCCCTACCTGTCCAATAGTTCCCAGTCCTGGATGAGGCCAGTTTTACAATCAAGTGTCCCAAATAGTATGGCAGCGCTCTAGACTAAAAAAAATATATCAAGGAGCCATTGGCTCCTAACCTGAAAAATTTAGGAGCCAAATAAAATTTTTAGTTACCTAATTTAAAATACATATAATTACGGTATAATAAAAAAAAGACATGTCTTACCTAGTGTTATCACAATACCAAAATTTTTATTAGATTTCGATACCATAAAAAAGTATTGTGATACTCGATACCACGTAAAAAAAAAATGACATCTGGACCATAATAGAACAGTCCGATCCTAATTTTTGTCGGGACAAGGTGACAAAAAAATGGCAAATTGCACGTTTTTTTTCTGTTACGGCGTTTACCGCTTAGGAGATATTTTTAAATATTTTAATAGTTCACACTTTTTCGGGCGTGGTGATATGTAATATGTTTATTTTTTTATTGTTTATATATTTTATATGTAAAATTGGGAGAGGGGGCGATTTAAACTTTTAGTATTTTGGTGTTTGTTTTTTTACTTTTTATTTACTAACTGTTAGCCACCTTAGGGGCTAGAACCTAGGATCTTTTCATCCCTTGTCCTATTTACCCTAATAGAGCTCTATTAGGGTGAATAGGACTTCACACTGTCCCTGCTGCCCTGTGCAAAATACACACAGCAGCAGGGAGATTACCATGGCAGCCAGGGATTCAGTAGCATCCTGGCTGCAGAATCTAATGATTATAATACTGAGGGGGATTGGGGGCGCACTGCACCACCAATGATTATACTTTATAATACTTGGGTTGGCGGGGACTCACTGCGCCCCCCAATGATTATACTTCATAATGGGGGGGGGGGGGGGGCGCACTGTGCCACCAATGAATATAGTTTATGCCTGAATACAACCCAGGCTGCTGGTGCCAGCCATATCCCATACCTGGCCTCTATGACTGTGCACTGCGATCCGCCGCAATTAACCCCTCAGGTGCCGCCCTCTTCTGTAGGTGATAGCTGGGTGATCTGGTATTATGTTCTTAAGGTCTGGGTCCAATTTAAGGAGATCCCTGTATTTTTTTTATATCTCCCGTACTCTCCTACTTTGATTATCATATGTCCCTATAATGCGCATAATCCGTTTTTCATCATTTGTCATATCTTTATCTTTGTATTTCGGCACAAGTAGCTCTGTCCTTTTCTTATTGCACGCATGTTTATAGGCCCTATTAAGTATGGATTGTGGATATCCTCTTCTAATAAATCGAGATTGCTAATCTTTGGCCTGGCGGTGGTAGTCCTCCCTATTGGAACGATTTCTCCGTATACGCAAATACTGACCTTTAGGTATACCCTGCCGCAAGTTTAAGGGGTGATGACTTTCCCATTTCAAAAGATTATTGGTTGCTGTGGGTTTCCTAAAGGTCTGTGTACGTATAACTTCATTTTGCTAAGTAATGTCAAGATCTAAAAATGCTAGATGACTATCATCAAGTTCGTATGTGAAGTGCATCCCTATTTCATTGACATTTAAGGTATTTATGAACTCCACAAAAGCTTCTCTGGGGCCGCTCCACAATATGAATATGTCATCAATGAAGCGACCCCAGAACATGATATATGACGTCCATTGATTCTGATCCCTGAATTCCTCAGTGTCCTCCCACCAGCCCAGGAACAAATTTGCATAGGTAAGCACACAGGCAGTACCCATTGCGGTGCCCCTGAGCTGGTGGAAGAACTTGGAGCCAAACAAAAATGAGTTGTCTCTCAATACGAACTCCAATAAATGAGACACAAACTGATTATGTAAAGTACAATGAATACCTCGTGTTTTGAGAAAATATTGTGCTGCTATGAGGCTTTTGTCATGAAGGATGTTACTATGGAAGGCCTCTACATCAATTGAGGCCAATAGGGTACCTTCTTCCACCATCAAGCTCATTAAGGAGATTCATCGTATCTCTGATGTATGAGGGGAGAGCTGTTAGGAAATTCCCAAGTACCTTATCAATATAAACCCCCATCTTATGTGAGATGGAATCAATCCCCGCTACTATAGGACATCCTTTCAAAGGATTCAGTCCTTTGTGAATTTTGGGCAGGGAGTAAAAGGTGGGGACCTTGGGACTTTCATTAAACAGAAAATTCATCTCATCTTCATCTTTGGAGATCAGTTGGGTTTCCACTGCTCCTATATGTATTTCCTCCAATTCAAGTTGGAACTCGGTGGTAGGATTACTCTTCAGTTCAGTATAGAATGGCACATATCGATGTATTGTGAATGATTCATGATCACCCAATTTCCTCCTCACCCATCCAGTGTCCCTCACTTACCCTACGCGTTTCGCCAGATGGCTTCGTGAGGGGAAGTGAGGAGCAGTGAGATGGATGTCTTATTTATACCTAGTACATAATGCTGAATTACAGACACCTGTGCAGCGTCTGAGACTCACGAGTCATGTGGGCACACAGCCGCGCCTCCCAGCATGTAATCAATAGGGCAAAAAGAATCCGGAAACCCTAGAAGTATCCAATTGAAACTTGAAGAGAAAAGTAGGGGCGTGATTAAAGCCAAACCGCATTCCCCACTCCCCAACACATGACCACTAAATCTAAGCGGTCAGTGTTGCACATGTCTGGATGTGTCTGGCTCCTCGTCACATGACTACTTGTTTAATTGCAACACGAGATCCTCCACTCCACATCATAGAGGGAGGTGCTGAAGGATACGTTTGGTTCAGTTTCGTCAGGCGGACACTAAAACGCTGCAAGCAGCGTTTTCATGTCCGTCTCCAAAGCGGAATGGAGATGGAACGGAGGGAAACTGATGTTCTCTGAGTGGATCCTTTTTCCATTCAGAATGCATTAGCGCCAAACTGATCCGTTTTGGACCGCTTGTGAGAGCCCTACAGGGATCTCACAAACGGAAAGCCAAAACGCGAGTGTGAAAGTAGACTAAAAGGCTGAGCAATGGTTGGAAGGTTGTTTGGCCATACAATCAGTATATACCTATTGAAATAGCAATAAAAAAGCTGGTTCATGATAGAACAGCTAAGTCAGTATATGCCTAGATTGAGTACTAATAAGCAGACCGGCCAAATGCTGATAAAGTCTGTCAGAATGTAAAGAAATACAACAGGCCCATAGTAGAGCCATTTACGCCGTCCTGGTTGGATGGAATGATGAAAAGAAGTCGGAGGCCACTCCCCCTTAAATACAATATACCAGACGTAAGGCCAGGATTACAGCCACTCCCCTCACAGAGTCCAATCCCCAGCAGGAGACGAGCAGCATGCATTGTTGGCAAGACACGTCTTCTCCCCATGATGTGCTGAGGGAACCATGCCTCCTCCCTGCAATACATTGAAATAATAAAAAAATCCAAGCAAATAGACCTCTAGCACAATTCCCTTAAAATATCGCGTCGCATACCGTTATCGCAATTTTTAGGGCCCTAATCGCAATCGCACAAAATTCCCATATCGTGCAGCCCTACAAGGTACATAACTAAACAAAATAAAATAAAGCATGGGCCATATAATTAAAGGGATTCTGTCACCTCGTTTTCGCTTAAGAGCTGCGGACATGCACGGCTAGATTGCCGCTAGCATGTACGCAATATACCGGTCCCATAAAGCGGTGTCCTTTTATTGTGTTTAAAAAATGATTTTAGAGATATGGAAATGAGCCTGGTAAGGTGCCCAGGGGGCTGTACTTACCTTCTTGGTGCCCAGCCACGCCCCCTGTGAAGGAGCCCAGCACCGCCTGCGTCCTCCAAATCGTCACCTTTCTTCACAGTTAGATTGCCGTAATCTCGCGATGCGCAGTGTCGGTATAGTGTTCCTTCCCTGTGCTGGCATCAGCCTCAGGGAAGGAACTGCGCATGCGCGATCTAACTGTGAGCAAGGAGGAGATTCGGAGGACGCAGGCGGAGCTGGGCTCCTTCACAGGGGGCATGGCTGGGCACCAAGAAGGTTAGTACAGCCCCCTGGGCACCTTACCAGGCTAATTTCCATATCTCTAAAATCATTTTTTAAACTCAATAAAAGGACACTGCTTTATGGGACAGGTATATTGCGGACATGCTAGCGGCGATCTAGCCGTGCATGTCCGCAGCTCTATAAGCTAAAACAAGGTGACAGAATCCCTTTTAATGATGTGAAAAGTTATTATAAATGGCCAAGATTAAAAGAAGCAAAAGAAAAAAGAGGGGAAATTATGAATCTATGAGCAGCTCCAATTGGGAACGTAAGGGTGATTGGAGTGATCCTTAATAATAGTATCATCCAAGACAGTAGAGTACATGTGGGCACCTAAATACATATACAGAAGATGTCATTCGTAGTTAACTACAGACAAATTCACAAATGGCAAAATTATATGCTGATAGGCCGACTATGACTTGATGGTAGGTATAATATGTGTGAAGGTGGTAATGAGGTTACAAAAAGCAGGTGAAGGTCAGTTTTTCATTAAAGTACAAATTGATAGGATTAATTTGCTCATCTGTAGTACCTATATTTATATACACCTCCATAGTGCTTCATAGATCAATGTTCACTTTTTTAAATATCTTTGGTGGTAGCCTCAAATGGTTCAATCAGTGCTTTTTCATAATAAGGTCTTTTATCTATTGCTGTGCTTGTGTCCCCATATACAGTTGCAAGAAAAAGTATGTGAACCCTTTGGAATGTTATGGATTTTTGCACAAATTGGTCATAAAATGTGATCTGATCTTCATCTAAGTCACAACAATAGACAATGACAGTTTGCTTAAACTAATAACACACAAATAATTAAATGTTACCATGTTTTTATTGAACACACCATGTAAACATTCACATTGCAGGTGGAAAAAGTATGTGAACCCTTGGATTTAATAACTGGTTGAACCTCCTTTGGCAGCAATAACTTCAACCAAACGTTTCCTGTAGTTGCAGCTCAGACGTGCACAACGGTCAGGAGTAATTCTTGACCATTCCTCTTTACAGAACTGTTTCAGTTCAGCAATATTCTTGGGATGTCTGGTGTGAATCGCTTTCTTGAGGTCATGCCACAGCATCTCAATCGGGTTGAGGTCAGGACTCTGACTGGGCCACTCCAGAAGGCGTATTTTCTTCTCTTTAAGCCATTCTGTTGTTGATTTACTTCTATGCTTTGGGTCGTTGTCCTGTTGCAATACTCCTTTTCTGTTGAGCTTCAGCTGGTGGACAGATGGCCTTAAGTTCTCCTGCAAAATGTCTTGATAAACTTGCAAATTCATTTTTTCTTCGATGATAGCAATCCGTCCAGGCCCTGACGCAGCAAAGCAGCCCAAAACCATGATGCCCCCACCACCATACTTCACAGTTGGGATGAGGTTTTGATGTTGGTGTGCTGTGCCTCTTTTTCTCCACACATAGTGTTGTGTGTTTCTTCCAAACAACTCAAGTTTGGTTTCATCTGTCCACAGAATATTTTGCCAGTATTGCTGTGGAACATCCAGGTGCTCTTGTGCAAACTGTAAAAACGTGCAGCAATGTTTTTTTTGGACAGCAGTGGCTTCCTCTGTGTTATTCTCCCATTAAATCTCTTTTTGTTTAGTGTTTTACGTATCGTAGATTCTCTAACAGCGATGTTAGCATATGCCAGAGACTTTTGTAAGTCTTTAGCTGACACTTTAGGATTCTTCTTCACCTCATTGAGCAGTCTGCGCTGTGCTCTTGCAGTCATCTTTACAGGACGGCCACTCCTAGGGAGAGTAGCAGCAGTGCTGAACTTTCTTCATTTATAGACAATTTGTCTTACCGTGGACTGATGAACAGCAAGGCTTTTGGAGATTCTTTTATAACCCTTTAAGCAAACCCAGAACTGGTGTGTGTTTTTTATAGGGCAGGGCAGCTGTAACCAACACCTCCAATCTCATCTCATTGATTGGACTCCAGTTGGCTGACACCTCACTCCAATTAGCTCTTGGAGATGTCATTAGTCTAGGGGTTCAGAAACATTTTCCACCTACACTGTAAATGTTTACATGATGTGTTCAATAAAAACATGGTAACATTTAATTGTGTGTTATTAGTTTAAGCAGACTGTGATTCTCTATTGCTGTGACTTAGTCTTAGATGAAGATCAAATCACATTTTATGACCAATTTGTGCAGAAATCCATATCATTCCAAAGGGTTCACATACTTTTTCTTGCAACTGTAATGCTTCTCTGGAAGAGACATGCAGGAAAGCTGTTGCATATCAGGAATACAGTTCATTCTGCATAATTACCCTTTAACAGACCTTAGCAAAGAAGCTTGGCTGCCTGAGAGTCCTTGTTTGGGGTACTATTTGTCCTTATGGAGAGCACTGAATATGCATGAGAAGTTTCATAAGCCAGCAATGTTCCTCTAAGTTTCTGGGAAACTTAGCACATCTTACATCTGCTGACATCAGACAGGCTTAGGAAAGCTAATTTGAATATCTTTGTCAGAAACCTAAAGGGTCATTGCTTGGGTTACAAAACTACGCATGCTAGGCACTCTCTATAATAAGAAAGGGTACCACCCCCCCCCCCCCCCCCCGCCTCCCAAGACAAAGTTTATGTATTGCCAAGAAACCCAGAGTAACATCTGAAAAAAATAAAATTATGTTCACAAAATTATTTCAACATAAGGAAGACATATGGAGAATGTTGATCACTATTTTGTGAGGCATCACTTGTCTTAAAAGCAAAGACATTCAGATTTAGAAAATTGTGACTTTTTCCAAATTTTCTGTAAATTTGGGATTTTTTTTAAAATAAGGTAAAACAAATTTACCACTAACATAAGGTACACTGTTTAGTAGAAAAACAGTCTCTGACTTGAATAAGTAAAAGCATTTCAACGTTATTATCACATAAAGTGACACATGTCACATTTGAAAAATGGGGCTCCAGCATTTGGTCCAAACTGGCTTCTGCTCAAGGGCTTAAGGTTGGGTTCACACTTTATCAGGCGTTTGTATCGGGCGGTTTTAATAGGCAGAAACAAGCAAATGCCCATTTACGCACTGTAAAACGCTCAGGTGAGAACCATGCCCATAGGGAAACATTGGTTTTTGCCTGCTGAGCGTTTTACAGCGCGTAGGAACGCGCTGTAAAACGCTCAGGTGTGATCCTAGCCTAAGGTGGATTAGATCCTTTAGGTGGGAAGTGTAATTTCAACAGACTTTAGTGCAGAATCCAATATCGCAAGCGAATATAAGAAACTTTGTAATATAACTTATTAGAGAAACATGGCTCTTTCTCCACTTATGAGCTACTTCTCAGGTTCAGGAGGCTGACTAGCCAAGGCATTACATGAAATCCTTAGCACAATGTCTGTTGGTGCTTGAAATACTGCAACACTTCAGAAACTGTGTAATATTGACATAGCCAAAAGTTTTGAGACTGACACACATTTTGGTTTTCACAATGTTTTCTTCTTCAGTTTTTATGGTGTCAGTTTGCATTAACTCCTAGATTGCTATGAAAATTTATCAGATCAATTAATTCCAAAGTCATTACTTTTTCATAAAAATTAATTTAATCACAAAATCTGCATTTCCGCTGCATTTCAGCCCTGCCTCAAAATGACCTGCTACCATCAGTTCTGTGATCATCTTGTTGCCTCAGGAGAAAGAGTTAACGAGGACACAAGGTAGCTGATATCAATTTGTCATGCTGATTGAATTAGAAGAGTAGACTGGTTGCTATAAAATGGGGGTGATGTTTAAAATCATTGCCTTCAGAAGAATGCAATGATTTCAAACATCACCCCCATTTTTTAGCAACCAGTCTACTCTTCTGAAGGCAATGAATGTGTTGCTTACCTTCAAAAGAAACACATTCAGTTATCATTGCTTTCCATTAAAAGGGCTTCCTTCTCAGGCAAGGACATTGCTGCTTGTAAGAGTGCACCTAAATCAACTATTTGTCGTATCATCAAGAACTTCAAGTGGAGAGGTCCAATTGCTGTGTAGAAGGCTTCAGGACACCCAAGAAAGTCCAAAAAGTGCCACAACCTTCTCCTAAAGAGGATTCAGCTACGGGATTGGTGATGAACAATGCCTTTTCCAGCATGATGGAGAACCATGTTACAAGACCAAAGTGATAACTAAGTGGGTTAGTGAATAAGGCTAGGGCTACATGGTGAATGGGATTGCAGTGTGAGTGGCAAAAGATCCATCACTGCTGGATTATTTATTCATTTCTATGGGATTACGCTATTCTGCAATCCTGGCTGTGACCGTTGTCTCTCTATCATTGTTGGCATGTAGCCCTAGACTTAAAACATTGACATTTTGGGTTTATGACCAGGAAACTCCCCAGATCTCAACCCCATTGAGAACCTGTGGTCAGTCCTCAAAAAGCGAGTGGACAAATAACAACATAGAAATTAACAAATAAGCTTCAAGCCCTGATTAGGCAAGAATGAGTTTCCTTCAGATAGGATTTGTCCCAGAAGCTGATATCGAGCATGCCAGGGCAAATAGCAGGAGTCTTGAAAAATAAGGGTCAGCACTAAAATATTGAGTCTTTGCATAAACTTGATGTCTTTGTGTATTATCGTGAATTCTGTTATTTGGGAAAAATAGACTTAAAGGGGTTGTCTCATCTCGCCGTTACTAAGGCAAGATGAGACACAGTCCCAACCACATTCCGTCAGGGAAAGAACAGAGAGCTTTGGCACACCCCAACTCAGAAACCGCATAGCTTGCTGTGCTACACTGTTTCCGTAGCTCTCATGCACGGCAATGAGAGCTACTGAAACAGCAGAGCGCTCTGCCTTTTCCCGACCAGGAAGTGGTCTGGACTGTGCCTCATCTCACCTTACTAACACGAAGATGAGACAACCCTTCAACACGACTTGCATAAAAATGTACTTGACTATGATAAAAGATATATAACATACACAGTACATTAGGTAACAGTCACCAAAGCCATGAGCTCCCATCAACCAGTGCTCAACTTGGCACCCAGCCACCACCCATATGATAGAAAGAGAGGTTATTGTGATACACTACCCTGATTATGTCCTTAATGGAGCCAAACTCTTTGTTACATTTGTATTCTAGTCTCCTGACCCTTCATAGCACCACCTAAAGGTCTACAGTGTGCAGTACGCATGTACAGTTACTTCATACTTCAGGAACACAACCTGGTATCAGGCACCATTAACCAACTACCTTACAAGGAATTGAATATACAATTTCTCAATAAAAGTTTTTAAAAAACCTTATGAAATGCTTTTAATTGTACTTCAGTATTAACACAGAAATATCTGACAAAAAGATCTAAAAACATTGAAGCAGCAAACTTTGTGAAAACCAAAATTTGTATCAGTCTCAAAATATTTGGCCACAACTGTGAATATATCTCCTTATAAGAAAAATGCCTCTTTCTCCAGTTCTCAGCTACTTTTTCTTCTCTCCCCTAAACTGATCATACACTCTCAATTCATAGCTGAAAGCCATCTTGAGAGAAAAGATGGAGCAGCCGTTCACTGAGAGATCAGGTTATATGCTGCCCATTAATGTGTATAGATCGGAAAGGGGGTTAGTGAAGGTAGACTGAGGCATAGGCACACTGTTGCTGGCTCAGGTAGGTTTTTTGTCTCGCCCCAGTGTTGGATTTATAGCTACACTGCTACATAATGCTATATAATGTCCTCCTTGTAGCAGCATATAATGGGATGCTTTAGAGCAGGCATGCTCAACCTGCGGCCCTCCTGCTGTTGTAAAACTACCTTTCCCACGATGCCCTTCTATAGGATGGTAGCTGTAGGCTGGCAGGGAATGATGGGAGTTGTAGTTTTGCAATAGCTGGAGAGCCACAGGTTGAGCATACCTGCTTTAGAGGGAAATAGGTGCAATATCTACTCTTCTCTTTGTGGGAGAAATCATTGCAGCTAGTCCACTGGCTAAGGGAAAACTGATAATTAGAGAGTCTGAAGAGGGGCATGCTGGTGATAAATATAGAATACAAAGTATATGATGGCTAGATTTACAGGTGAAACTCAAAAAATTAAAATATTGTGCAAAGTTCATTTATTTCAGTAATGCAACTTAAAGGGATTCTGTCACCTCCCCTAACCCAAAATCCGATTTCAAAGCAGCCATGCAGCACAGCTTACCTTGATTAGGCTGTGCTCTTTTATCTTGTAATCCGTCCAGTAGTTTCTGTAAAAAACGACTTTTATGGTTATGCAAATGAGTCCTGAATGTGCCCAGAGGGGCGTTTTGTTCCTCTTAGAGAGCCCAGTACCGCCCCTCTTACAGTGCCCAGCCCGCCTTCCTTCCGACTGTCTAACCACCCCCAGCCTGCCACAGCCTCTCCTCCCCCCTCCCTCACGCCGAACGAACTCTCGCACAGGCGCAGTACCCACAGTCAGCGCTGACTGAGGGAAGAGCGAGCATCGGACGTCACTGGGCTCGGCGCATGCCCAGTGACGAGGATGAAGCTCCTGCCCTCAGTCTCCTGCAGATCGCACAGGCGCAGCCCTCAGTGGGTACTGCGCCTGTGTGAGAGTTCGTTCGGCCGTGAGGGAGGGGGAGAAGAGGCTGTGGCAGGCTGGGGGCGGTTAGACAGTCGCAAGGAAGGCGGGCTGGGCACTGTAAGAGGGGCGGTACTGGGCTCTCTAAGAGGAACAAAACGCCCCTCTGGGCACATTCAGGACTCATTTGCATAACCATAAAAGTCGTTTTTTACAGAAACTACTGGACGGATTACAAGATAAAAGAGCACAGCCTAATCAAGGTAAGCTGTGCTGCATGGCTGCTTTAAAATCGGATTTTGGGTTAGTGGAGGTGACAGAATCCCTTTAAAAGGTGAAACTAATATATGAGATAGACTCATTACATGCAAAGCGAGATATTTCAAGCCTTTATTTGTTATAATTTGGATGATTATGGCTTACAGCTTATGAAACCCCAGAGTCTTAATTTTGAGATACCCTTTGCTCAGGGGGTATGGATTAATTAGCTGACTAGAGTGTGACACTTTGAGCCTAGAATATTGAACCTTTTCACAAAATTCTAATTTTAAGCTGCATTAATGCAATTCCTTTTCATTTGCATTATGGAAATAAATGGACGTTTGCACAATATTCTAATTTTTCGAGTTTCACCTGTATAATGTTATCAGTTATTTTCTCATGTACGCAGAAGAGTTTTTTCTGAAATGTAATTTACCCTTTAACGTTAAGGTAGGCAAAACCATCAGGATTGGAATAGTTCAGTAAGTCTTCTTTCACACAGTTTAATGAGTATGCTTAACATTAAGATTATGACATATTCACAGACAACGCCATAAATACGGGTCCCAGAGGTGGGGTCTCGAGAATGGAGCACTATCTAACGCCCTCTGTGAACTGAGAGGTGGCTGCAACATGAGCTGCTCTATCAGTTCAGTTCTATGGGAGTTCCAAAAATAGGCAAAATGTCCTTGGCTGTTTTCAAAACTTTCATAGAAATGAGTGAAGATAGCTGTGCATGCACAGTCACCTCTGCATTCACAGAGGTTCCAAGATGGGGCCCTGTATCTTGTTGATATGCTATAAATCTCAAGATGGAGATTACTCCTTTAAAGTGTTCTCTGAGAGTGAGAACCCATGGTCAGGGGGCCTAGCATGGTACCAAAAATGCAATTCCTGTACAGGTCACCACTGAGGCCATTAATTGTGCTACAACAGTTACCTGCATTTTGACGATAGCAGGGAGACTGGAAACAGTAGAGACAAGAGCTCGAAACTAAACCCGGAGTATTTGTTTTTTTTTTTTTTTTTAACTTTGCTGCCAAGCCAGTTAGAGAGAACTAATTTAAGTTTTGTTTTTTGAATGTGTTTTTTTTTTTGTCAAAACTTTTTTTTCCCTTATACATCTCTTCCCTTTTAAATCGGTCATATTTTTTGCCTGAAAAAAACGTGTTCAAAAAGTGCAAAAACATACCACTATATAAATGAGGCCCTTATGTTAATTTCACCTACAGGGACTGCTTACTAAAAATAATTAAATGTTGATGATTGAAAGCCATGAACAATAATATCCTTATGCATTCTCTTTCAGCAAGGGGGATTTGCAGAGAAGAGGCAAAGATTGAAATCCCACGGAAGCACTCTGAAGCGCTTCCGTGGGCATTCATTCAAGTCAATAGATCCGCACTGCAATGCGGGATTCGCGCACCACGGCGATCTTATGGTAGTGTGAATAAGCCCTAAGCATGTAGACAGCTCTCCCGATCAGTGACATCATGTGTTCATATAGTTTGTAGAAATGTTTCTACTCTTTTGAAAAGTATTGCATTTTAACATATGATGCTCTCCAAAGGCTTCATTCAATGCTTGTTTTTCTTTTTTATGCAGGCATCACATCATGCCAAATTGTATTGTGCGTGGTTGCATTCCTACAAGGAAGAAGCGTGATCCTTCTGTAATTCTTCATGGTTTTCCTAGAGAACCTGAGAAAATTAAGCTTTGGCTGCAACAGACAGGACAATATGATGCCGACCTTGATAATATGGTAGTTAAAGTGTATCTAGGAAAAGTAAATGACTCCTATAGAATGTGTTCCTTACATTTCACAAATGATAGTTACCACTACGATGGATATCGGAGGATTTTAAAAAAGAATGCAGTTCCAACAATTTTTAATACAATAACACAATCTTCAATATCTTTAGTAACTGAAAATATTTCATCATTGCCAGGACTACCAAACTCTTCTAGTGAGCACCAAACCGCTTCTGCTCCACCTGCTAATAACCGCGAACCATCCTGCTTTGGAAGATTACGTAAATCTCGGGCTAAGCTTGCGGCTATTCATCCAAAAACAACCTCACAACCCACTATTCAGCAAATGACTTTAGTTCCTGTCGTTCCTCAACATGTTTTTTTCCAAGCCTGCGAAATTAGTCAGGAGCCTAATCAAGTGGTTGGTGACAGATCAGTAACTATTCAGCCGGCTTCAAATACTGTTTGTGAGGCCACACAAATTTCTGCCTTGTCGGGTGTTAGTCAGCAGTCATCTGTATCAAGACCTTCTTCCTTGTCTGTTTTGGAAGTACCAGTGTCGTCATCAGTATGCATTCAGCAGAGTACATCTGCAATATCAGAATTTAGGGCATCATCACACAGTGGTCAACTGGAAAAGTTAACACCTGCTAACTTGCAGCAAACCACTTTATTTCCTACCACATTTGTGCAAGAACCATCTTCCATTCTCACAAATTCGAACTTGCCTTTGAATACCCAGCTGAAGCCAGAAGCTACAGATTCAAGCACCAAAACACCATCTTCCACTACATCTTTCTGTCCAATAATATCCTTACCCACATCATCAACTCCAGTAATCTCTACTTCTGGATCTGACAAGTCTCCCTACAAAACGATGTCAGCTCCATCAATCCCCATTCCTTTAACTGTTCTTAGTGAAACAAAGCCACGCCCCATTGCCATTCTTCCCGCCTCTGGAACGGTGTCCTCTGTGACACAGACACCAAAAACATCGGGTTTGGCACAGAAACCATCCTCTATATCTGTTGTCCAAATTCCACTTAAATCACCTACTTCACAACCCATAAAACCTGGTTGTCAACCACCATCAAAGAAAAGAAAACTTGAGGAAAATACTGTTTTATTGGAAAAACGCGGCGCATCCTCTTCTGTGCCAAGTACATTGCCCAGTCATTGTATGAGCCAAACCTCTATTAATACAGGTAATATTTATTTTGTATCAAGCAGCACCCCATTGGTTCAGCCATCTTATCTGATTCAGAAGCCTTTAATGATTGACAAAGGTGTCAACACTGATTCTTTCACAAACAGAAAAAGTTGCTGCGTTGCCACTGATCCAATGCATGGGAAAAGAAATGCTCGCACGCAAACTAAAATATATAAAAAAGATCGTAAAATTATGTGCACCTTATTAGTTTCAGGCGGACAAACAAATCACTTCAATGAATCAAGTATGTCTCGTGGCAGCACAGATGACATAGGATTTAGTGACTGCAGTCCTTCCAGGTCAAGTGACAGTGGTGATGAGCCGTCTGACGTTTTGGAAACCGTTAATTTAGATCTAGTTAAAGTTGAAATCTTTTCAAATCGTGAAGTGGATGTATGTAAACGTACTACTTTAGATCATAAACAAGCAATCCGATTTAAAGATGAAAATGATTCATCTGCAGGGCAAGCAGTTCTATTCCCAACACCTTTTAAAAGTGCACTTACATTACCAGATTTTGATATCAATACAATGAAAATAGAACCCAATATAAAAACAGAAGAGGATCAATTTCCAGTTTCCGGTTCCATACAAAATATCACAAATTTCGTATCCTATAAACCCAAAATTGAAAGGACTTCACCCAATCCAAGTGAGCCATTAGATCGAATTTCATGGGAAACATCTGCCATACAGACTGATGATGAACTAGAAGACCTTAATGACTCCTCGTTCTATATCAATGAAATGAGTGAGGATGAAGATGAATCATTCTTACTTCCAAGTGATGCAGAAGATGAAGACGACATAAAACCTGTGTTCCAGGACTTAGATTCACCAGTGGAGAATCCTGTTGAAGAAGAAAAGTATATTGTTTTTGAATCCTGTCTCAAAAAGCTGATAATGATGATCCCGTGTATGTCAGAAACAAAGTGTATGTCACCACTTACACAATACAGAAAAGCAACCATTGGATCTTATTTGTCTATAGAAGTTCGTTGCAGATCTGGTCATACAAGGTTACTATGGGAAAGCCAGCCAAGACATGGATATCAACCAATGGGAAATGTTCTGTTATCTGCCGCAGTGCTATTTAGCGGTTCAAGTTTTCTAAAATCCCAACATATGTTTAAGTTGCTGAATTTAAAATCAATAGACAAAAGTACCTATTATAAAACCCAGTCTATGTACCTATTTCCTACCATTAATCATCACTGGAAGGAGGAACAAAAAGCAGTCATACAAAGTGTCCAGGAAAGACCACTTTGCTTGGCAGGAGATCAACAATTGGACAATCCTGGATTTTCTGCCAAGTACTCTACATACTCCTTGATAGATGTGGCCAGCAAGAAAATTTGTTCATTTTCAGTACAGCCGGTTATTCCACAAGTGACATTGGAGGGGCTTGAAAAAATTGGATTTCAGAAGTCTATGGGTGAGCTCCAAACTATGAATGCTGAAGTGAAAATGATTGTTACTGACAGAAGTGTTGCTATTCAGGAAATTCTGAAGGACCATTATCCTGGTATCATTCATCAGTTAGATCTATGGCATCTATCCAAATCAATTGGTCATGAAGTTTTAATGGCAGCCAAACGTGAAGACTGTGAAATCTTATATCAATGGGTGGAGGCAATCAGGAACCATATTTGGTGGAGTTTTTGCACTTGTTGTAAAAATCCAGATTTATTTATTGAAAAATGGAAATCGGTTCTTCAGCATGTCACCAATGTTCATGAGTGGGGTGGTGATAGTGACTGTAAAGCGTGCCATCATCCACCTCTCCCAGAAGAAGTGGTGAACAATACAAACTGGTTGAAAAAAGATTCAACAGCCCATGAACAACTCAAAAAAATAGTAGAAAATGTCAGTCTATTAAAGGACTTAAAACGTCTCTCATTCTTCTGTCACACTGGAGAGTTAGAGATTTACCATATCACTTGCCTTAAATATCGTCCAAAGATGTTACATTTCTTCCTGGACTCTATGGTAGCACGAACACAACTCGCAGCCCTTGACCACAACAGAAATGTCTGTATGTTAAAAGAACTGGTGAAAAATACTTCAAGAGGAAATGCATTAAGTGCTAAAACACAAGGATTAGAAGTCTTCAAAGGTCAAAAGTCATGGATTATAAAGGCTTTGTATAAACCAACCTGCCAACGTTTTCTTGTTGACATTATGAAAGATGTTATAGCTCTTGTCAGAGAGGAGAAAATATTTCAGTGACCCTCCACTTGTGGAACTACTTACAGAGAGTCTCTCATCTCCCTCAAGCATTATTATTTTCAGTACTTCATTAGTAGTACTGTTGACATTGACTCCAGATTGCTACTTTATATGTGTATACTGCCCCTTTCCGCTGCTGTAAATCTCCACTGACATTGATGGGTATCATGAGCTTGTGCTCAGGAGGACCTCTCCATTTTGTGCATGTAGCTTTCGAGTCCTGTCAAATGTATTGCAGATTTACTATAAGGGTAAGGGGGAGTATACACATATAAAGTAGCAATCCAGAGTCAGTGTCAGCAGTATTTGTCATGTAGTACTGCAATTAGTAGTGCTGGAAGAAGGTGATAGATTCCCTTTGAGGGCTTACAAATAAGAGATCATCTTGAAATGACACAGTAGTTTAGCTGGGTGCTGATTGGAAGACCTTTAATATGTATTTCCTCTACCCAAATTTTTTATAAATTGTACATTTTGAATTATCTATTTTACAGAGTTGTTTATATAACTATTTCAAGTTCTTGTACCAACAGATTTCTTCGGTAATTATTTGTGGTCCAATTTTATTTTTAAACTGCAGTTATATAATAAAATGGAAGTAACATAATAGTGTTCTTACTGTTTGCATTAGAGGTGGCTAGTTGGTGATATAAAATGTGGTAACCACTAAATGAGACCCTTCTCTTTGGCTTGTTTAGTGTTCCAGGTAATGTGGTGGCAAAATAATATAGTTATTGATGCATAGCTCAAAACAATTTATTTATATAAAAAAAAAAATATATATATATATATATATATATATATATATACAGTACAGACCAAAAGTTTAGACACACCTCATTCAAAGAGTTTTCTTTATTTTCATGACTATGAAAATTGTAGATTCACACTGAAGGCATCAAAACTATGAATTAACACATGTGGAATTATATACATAACAAAAAAGTGTGAAACAACTGAAAATATGTCATATTCTAGATTCTTCAAAGTAGCCACCTTTTGCTTTGATTACTGCTTTGCACACTCTTGGCATTCTCTTGATGAGCTTCAAGAGGTAGTCACCTGAAATGGTTTTCACTTCACAGGTGTGCCCTGTCAGGTTTAATAAGTGGGATTTCTTGCCTTATAAATGTTGTGTTGTGGAGAAGTCAGGTGGATACACAGCTGATAGTCCTACTGAATAGACTGTTAGAATTTGTATTATGGCAAGAAAAAAAGCAATTAAGTAAGTAATGAGGTCAAACTGCTGGACTTAGCTGTTGTTCTAAGGTCAAACTGCCTTCGGCTGTACGTTATTGTTACACACCCCCAGGGTGTCTAGCATGCCTTAAATTTGGTATTGCACTATTTACACGTTTGTCACAATTTCTCAATTACGTTAACTTTGTGTTGATATTTTGCACTTGTTCTGCACTCATACCCTATGCCTTCCCACCCCTCCTCTTTCCTCGCCTTGTCCTCTTCCCCTCCCCACCTTCCCCATTTTCAGGGCTACTGTCACCATTTGGAAGCTGCAATTAATGGTCTCTCCTTACAAAGCTAACGATGACACGTCTTAGGATTGTCTCTTATAATGTGAGAGGTCTGAATTCCCCATCTAAAAGGGGACAGGTAATATAGTTCCTTTAAAAGAATAATTCTGATATATGTTTGCTGCAGGAAATGCATTTTAGGAAGAGAAATGTTCTGCTTAAGAATAAGTCTCATTTCTCCACGTAGTTTCATGCTAGCTCAGACAGTTTTGCGTCGTGAGGCGTGAGTATTGGGACCAGAAAGCATGTTTCCTTCTCAGTAGTAGATAAATGTGTAGACACGGGGGGGGGCGCTTCCTATTCATCAAAGGGAAACTAGGTAACACAATGATTGCTATAGGGAACGTTTACGCACCCAACAGGGCACTGATTCCCTGGCTTGTTAAGGTTTTAAAGGAATTATCATGTTTTTCGGAGGGAACTCTGTTCCTTGGGGGAGATTATAATTGTCATGGAACCATGAACCAGACGTACAACAAGAGATAAGTGGAAATAAGAAGGCTTTATTGAAATCAAGCTGTAAGCAAAAGTCCAAACGGATGGCTAAACCGAAGCAGGGTCTACGTAGCCAGAGGTCAGGAACCAGAAGGTTAGTCATACGAAGGCTGGATCAGGAACCAGCAGGGTAGTCAGACGAAGCCAGGATCAGGAACCAGCGGGGTAGTCAGACGAGGCCAGGATCAGGAACCAGAAGCAGCAGCAGTCTTAGAAGCATGTGAACACAGGAGGACCAAGCAAGGAACTGAAGCCACAGACCTCCTATATATATGAGCTAGGCATCCGCTCCTCCCAGTGGGAAGGAGAAGCCGCAGGGTGGGAGGCTACAAGAAACCCAGAAACCAAGATGGCCGCCAGCACATGTCAAACGAAGGAGGACGGCAAGAAGGTAAGACCATGACAGTACCTCCCCCTCAAGGGCCCCTCCTCTGCGGAGTAAGGAACGGTTTCTGAGGGAAGCGTGCGTGGAAGGCTCGGAGCAAAGCAGGAGCATGGACATCTGCGGAGGGAACCCAGGAACGCTCCTCTGGACCATAACCACGCCAATGGACCAAAAACTGCAACCGACCGCGGACCAGGCGTGAGTCCAGGATATTGCTCACCTCATACTCCTCACGATTGCCCACTTGGACCGGACGAGGCCGAGGAACCGAGGAAGTGAAACGATTACACACCAATGGCTTCAACAGGGAGACATGAAACACGTTGGAGATCCGCATGCCAGGAGGAAGCGCAAGGGCATAGGCTACCGGGTTTACCCTGCGAAGCACTCGGAAGGGACCAACAAAGCGAGGCGCCAACTTGGGAGTGGGCACTCGAAGGTTGAGGTTGCGGGTGGACAACCATACACGGTCTCCGACCTGGTAGGAAGGAGCGGGCGCTCGTCTGCGATCAGCCTGGAGTCTCTGGCGCTGCGCAGAGACCTCAAGGGACCTCTCGATCTGTACCCAAGAAGCACGTAGGATGGAAAGGTGATCCTCCACAGCCGGAATATCCTGGGGAGAGAATACCTCCGGTAACACGGCAGGTTGGAACCCATAATTGGCCATGAAGGGAGACGTCCCAGAGGAAGAGTTCACCGCCGTGTTCCTGGCAAACTCAGCCCAAGGCAGGAGGTCAACCCAATTGTCTTGGTGATCGGAGACATAGCAGCGAAGGAATTGCTCCAAGGCCTGATTGGATCGTTCTGCGGCCCCATTGGACTGAGGGTGGTAGGCCGAGGAGAAAGAGAGATGAATCCCCAACTGGGAACAAAAGGCGCGCCAGAACCTGGACACAAACTGACTCCCCCGATCCGACACAATCTCCTTGGGCAAACCGTGCAACCGGAAAACCTCCCTGGCGAAAATCGTGGCCAACTCTTGTGCAGAGGGTAACTTCTTGAGAGGAACACAGTGGCACATTTTGGAAAACCGATCCACAATCATGAGAATGACCGTATGGCCTCGGGATGCAGGGAGGTCCACAATGAAATCCATCCCCAGGTGTGACCATGGGCGCTCCCCGGTGGCTATGGGTTGCAAAAGGCCCAACGGAAGGTGCCGAGGGGACTTACTCTGGGCACAAACGGAGCATGCCGCTACATATGCGGCGATGTCGGAACGTAGAGAAGGCCACCAGAACAGACGTGAAACAGCCCAGGACAGCTGATTCTTTCCAGGATGCCCCGCGGCCTTGGAGTTATGGTAGGTTCGCAACAACCGAGTGCGCAACTCCTCAGGCACAAAACACCTGCCGTTGGGTCTCCCAGAGGGAGCACCAGATTGAGCCGCCAAAATCTGCTCTCCCAGGGGAGAGGTCAGGCTGGTGCGAATGGCGGCCAGGATCTGATTCGGAGGTATGACCGAAGTCGGAATCGACTCCTCCCCGGCTTCCGCTCTGATGTTCTTGGAACCGGGTAGGTAGGAGACCACGTAATTAAAACGTGACAAGAACAGAGCCCATCTGACCTGACGTGGTGTCAATCTCTTGGCCTCAGAAAGGTAGGTCAGATTCTTGTGGTCCGTCAGGATGAGAACCGGAACCACCGAACCCTCGAGCAAGTGCCTCCATTCTTTAAGGGCCTGCACGATGGCCAATAACTCCCTGTCACCAATCTGATAGTTGCACTCCGCGGAAGACAGTTTCCGGGAGTAAAACCCACAAGGAAGCAGAGGACCCTCTGGTGTTCTACGCTGAGACAGAAGGGCGCCTACTCCCGTCTCAGACGCGTCCACCTCGAGGACAAAGGGCAACCCAGGGTTGGGATGCGACAGAATCGGAGCCGACACAATTGCGGACTTTAGAGCCTCAAAAGCTCGGATGGCCTCGAGCGGCCAGACCTGGAAATTACTGCCCTTCCTGGTCAGATCCGTGAGAGGCTTGGCTAGCATAGAAAAGTCCCTGATGAACTTCCGATAATAATTGGCGAAGCCCAAAAAGCGCTGCAGGGCACGGAGACCACTGGGCTGGGGCCACTGTAAGACAGCCGAAACCTTCTCAGGATCCATGGAGAACCCCTCAGCGGAAATGATGTAACCTAAGAAGGTTACCTGGGATCGGTGAAATTCGCATTTCTCAAGCTTACCGAACAGCCTGTTCTCTCGTAACCGTTGCAACACTCGTCTGACATCCATAATGTGGGCCTCCATGGATTCAGAATATACCAAGATGTCATCCAAATAGACCACCACACACTGCTGCAACAGGTCACGGAAAACATTGTTGATGAATTCCTGGAAGACTGCGGGCGCATTGCACAACCCAAAGGGCATAACCAAGGATTCATAATGACCGGTCCTGGTGTTAAACGCGGTCTTCCACTCATCGCCCGCCTTGATCCTTACCAGGTTATATGCCGCCCTCAGGTCGAGTTTGGTAAAGACCGTGGCCCCTTTGAGGCGATCGAACAGCTCGGAAATCAAGGGTATCGGGTAAGCGTTCTTGATCGTGATGCGATTGAGACCCCTGTAATCGATGCAAGGCCTCAACTCACCGCCCTTCTTTTTCACAAAGAAAAATCCAGCCCCTGCCGGGGACGAGGATTTGCGAATGTGTCCGCGTGAAAGCGCCTCCCTCACGTACTCCTCCATGGCCTCATTCTCCGCTACCGACAGTGGATAGACTTTGCCACGAGGAGGAACGGCACCAGATTGTAACTCTATGGCACAATCGTATGGGCGGTGCGGAGGTAGGGCAACCGCGCGCACCTTATCGAATACATCCCGGTACTCTTCGTATTCAGGAGGCAACAGAGAGTCCGAGGAAGTACACAGCAACTTGACAGGCCCATGGATGCAACTAGCCCCACACTGCGGTGACCACGAGAGGATCTCGGCCGATCTCCAATCGAAAGTCGGATTATGCTTCTGGAGCCAGGGGTACCCCAAGACCACCGAGTAGTGTGGAGACGAAATAACCTGGAGACAGACCGACTCTCTGTGAACGGCACCAATGGCTATCCCCACTGGAAGGGTCTCATGAGTCACGTGTGGCGGCAGAAGGGGTCTGCCGTCTATCGCCTCAAGAGCCAGTGGGGAACCTCGAGGCTGCAGAGGAATGGAATTGGCGGCAGCGAACACACTATCAATGAACAAACCACCAGCACCAGAGTCCACCAACGCCTGGGTCGTCACCGAGCCCCCGACCCAGGAGAGGACAACAGTGATCAGTGGTTTGTCAACACGGGAAACCGGGGACGAGGAGACTCCACCCAAGATCTGCCCCCGACAGGATCTCAGGTGCGAGCGTTTCCCGGACGGTTCGGACATGCCAACCGAAAATGCCCACCGAGACCACAGTACATGCATCGGCCCTCGCGTCTCCGGAGTACCCTCTCCCCCTCGGACAGGCGAGCAAACCCCAGCTGCATGGGTTCACCCCCAGACAAGTCATCCCCAGGAGGCGTGGGAGGAGAGGGAGGCACGGGTGGGACAGCAAACGTAGGCGCCAATCTGTTAGAAGACCTCCGCAGGCTCTCCTTAAAGGAAGGTCTCTCCCTGAGTCTGGTGTCAATCAAAATCAGGAAAGAAATAAGAGACTCGAGCTCCACTGGTAGGTCCTTAGCTGCAACCTCATCCTTCAAGGCATCCGAGAGACCATGAGAGAAAGCAGCGACCAGAGCCTCATTATTCCAGCCCACCTCTGCTGCCAGGGTACGAAACTCAATGGCGTATTCAGCTACGGATCGTGAACCCTGTCTGATGGACATAAGGAGCTTCGCAGCAGAGGCAGCACGAGCCGGCACATCGAATACCTTCCGAAGAGAAGCAACAAAACCGGAAAACTCGGCAACCACCGGATTGTTGTTCTCCCATAAAGGGCTGGCCCAGGCCAAGGCCTTGTCCGAGAGCAGCGAGATCAAGAAGCCCACCTTTGATCTCTCAGTAGGAAAGGCATGTGGCAGCAACTCGAAATAAATGCCCACCTGGTTAAGGAAACCTCGGCACTGAGTTGGCTCTCCCCCAAAGCGCTGTGGAAGGGGGGCAGAACCGGTCATACCCCGAGACACCGCAGGCGCAGCAACAGGTGTCAGGGTAGACTCTGGCGCAACAACCGGAGCGGCAGTAGGAGCGGGCCCAGGAGCGACAACCGACCCATCGGCAACGGAAGCGAAATGAGCCGTGCGTTCAAGCAGGGTTTGCAACGCCACAGCGAACCGACCCAACAGGTGATCCTGCTGATCAAGTCTGGCAACCAGCGTAGGTAGCGAGGATGGCCCTGTACCGTCAGAATTCATGGCTTGGTCCTAATGTCATGGAACCATGAACCAGACGTACAACAAGAGATAAGTGGAAATAAGAAGGCTTTATTGAAATCAAGCTGTAAGCAAAAGTCCAAACGGATGGCTAAACCGAAGCAGGGTCTACGTAGCCAGAGGTCAGGAACCAGAAGGGTAGTCAGACGAAGCCTGGATCAGGAACCAGCAGGGTAGTCAGACGAAGCCAGGATCAGGAACCAGCGGGGTAGTCAGACGAGGCCAGGATCAGGAACCAGAAGCAGCAGCAGTCTTAGAAGCATGTGAACACAGGAGGACCAAGCAAGGAACTGAAGCCACAGACCTCCTATATATATGAGCTAGGCATCCGCTCCTCCCAGTGGGAAGGAGAAGCCGCAGGGTGGGAGGCTACAAGAAACCCAGAAACCAAGATGGCCGCCAGCACATGTCAAACGAAGGAGGACGGCAAGAAGGTAAGACCATGACAATAATGTAGCCCTGAACCCACTATTGGACACTTCTAACAATAGGTCTGCTATCCGATTCAGGGCACTAGCGAAACTGAAACGTTTACGTAACTCCCTCCACTTAGCTGACGCCTGGCGTACTATACATCCGTCAGCTAAGGACTACATGCATTATTCGTCCCCACACAATTCCTACCAACGAATTGATTATATTTTTATCCCCATTAACCACATTCAACACTGCCATTCCTCAGACTTCAAAATACAAGTCCTCTCAGACCTTTCACTGGTCGAATTGATCTACACAATTCCCTTATCCCCTAATACTCCTAGGTTCTGGAGACTGAATGATTTACTAATAAAAATCCCCTCAAAAAGTCCAAAAAATGTAACGACTCTTAGAGGTGTTTTTTGAGCTGAATGATAATTGAGGGGTCTCAGTGCAGACACTCTGGGAGGCCCATAAGGCACACATCAGAGGAGATATCTCTTTCTGCATATGTATATTAACAAAAAGCCAAGGAAATATCAGATTTACAGCAGAGAATTTCTTGAGTGTTTACACAAGAAATCCCCGTTAGCCTCTCATTTAACAGAATTAATATCTTTACGAGATGAACTTAAAAATCTCCTTAATCTTTGCTTGGTCAAAGCTTATCTCTATGCAAAGTATAAACACTACGCCCATGGCGATAAGTCAGCCAGATTCATGCTGGCACGGATAAAAGCTAGGAAAAATAAATCATTCATTACTAGTCTTAAGAGTTCTTCTGGTGCTGTTGTCACGGACGGTGTACAGGAAACAAGGCAAAGCAACATGTATAAACGACTTGCTGGATCCAAAAACTAAGGAACCAAGGGAGACCCCTGCAGAAGACCTGGCACTTTCCCTGGCTGCTCAGCCTATGCAAAGATCCGAATGGTGGAGGTTTGCATATCCACAAACCTTGACTATAAAGCCCTGAGCACCCTACAATAGTGAGGGGACACGACCACCGGCTCCCTACACAAGATACGGAGGGAGTCAGGGTCACCTGGGATCCAGCAAACAGAAAATAACAGATAAAGGTACAACACTTAGCTTTGAAGCAAACAGGAGGCCAGAGTCAGCGTGCACACACACTCCAGGAAGTAGTATAAGCCGCCCAGAAAAGCCTTCTGGGGAAGAATTTAAAGGGAAGCAATTAGTCCAACACATGACAGCTGAGAGAGACTAACGAGAGGAGGAGCTGAATACCACAACACAGAAACTCACGGAGGAGGTTCTGAAAGGCCTCTGTCAGAGCTTCTCAGCTGTCTGGTTGTGACAGTACCCCTCCCTCTACGAGTGGACTCCGGACACTCAGAACCCACCTTCTCAGGATGGGACCTATGGAAAGCCCTGATGAGACGAGAGGCCTTAATGTCCGTCACTGGGACCCACATCCTCTCCTCAGGACCATACCCCTCCCACTGAACAAGGTACTGAAGAGAACCACGGACAAGACGAGAATCCACAATCCTAGAGACCTGAAATTCAAGATTCCCATCAACCATAATCGGAGGAGGAGGCAAAGGCGAGGGTACAATGGGTTGAACATAAGGTTTCAATAAGGACTTATGAAAAACATTATGGATCTTCCAAGTCTGAGGAAGATCAAGACGGTATGCAACAGGATTGATGACAGACAGGATTTTGTAAGGCCCAATAAACCTAGGACCCAACTTCCAGGAGGGAACCTTCAATTTGATATTCTTGGTAGACAACCACACCAGATCACCAACATTCAGGTCCGGACCAAGCACACGTCTCTTATCAGCCACACGCTTATATCTCTCACTCATGCTCTTTAGATTATCTTGAATCTTTTGCCAAATAGATGACAAAGACGAGGAGAATCTGTCCTCATCAGGTAAACCAGAAGACCCCTCTCCCGAAAAAGTCCCAAACTGTGGATGAAACCCATATGCACCAAAAAATGGTGACTTATCAGAGGACTCCTGACGACGGTTATTTAAAGCAAACTCAGCAAGGGACAAAAAAGAACACCAATCCTCTTGATTCTCCGCCACAAAACAACGCAGATATGTCTCCAGATTCTGATTGACGCGCTCTGTCTGGCCATTCGACTGCGGGTGGAAAGCAGAAGAGAATGACAACCGAACCCCCAAGCGAGAACAGAAAGCCTTCCAGAATCTGGAAACAAACTGCGTGCCCCTATCAGAGACTATGTCTGAAGGAATACCGTGCAATTTGACAATGTGATCAACAAATGCCTGCGCCAGCGTCTTAGCATTGGGCAAACCAGGAAAAGGGATGAAATGCACCATTTTGCTAAAACGGTCCACCACCACCAGAATCACAGTCTTCCCCGAGGAACGAGGCAGGTCCGTTATGAAGTCCATGGACAGATGTGTCCAAGGACGGGAAGGAATGGGTAAGGGAAGGAGAGGACCTGATGGCCGTGAATGAGGGACTTTGGCACGAGCGCAAGTCTCGCAGGCTGCCACAAAACCCTCAACCGACTTACGAAGCGCAGGCCACCAGAATCTCCGAGCGATGAGATCCAGTGTGGCTCTTACCCCCGGGTGCCCAGCAAGGACCGTATCGTGGTGTTCTTTAAAAATCTTGTGTCTTAAAGCGAGAGGCACAAACAACCTCCCAGGAGGACAAAGATCAGGAGCCTCTGACTGGGCTGCCTGCACCTCTGCCTCCAATTCAGGAAAAAGAGCAGAGACCACCACACCTTCGGCCAAAATGGGACCCGGGTCTTCAAAATTCCCGCCTCCCGGAAAACAACGTGACAGGGCATCTGCCTTCACATTCTTAACTCCAGGGCGGAACGTGACAACAAAATTAAACCTAGAAAAGAACAACGACCATCTGGCCTGTCTCGGGTTCAGACGCTTGGCTGACTCCAAGTAGGCCAGATTTTTATGGTCAGTAAATACGGTAATAGGGTGTCTGGCTCCCTCTAGCCAATGGCGCCATTCCTCAAAAGCCAACTTGATGGCCAACAATTCCCTATCCCCCACATCGTAATTTCTCTCTGCGGAGGAGAGTTTTCTTGAGAAAAATGCACACGGTCGCCAATTGGCAGGAGAGGAACCCTGAGACAAGACCGCCCCCACACCCACCTCAGAAGCATCAACCTCAACTATGAAGGGTAAAGAAACATCAGGTTGCACCAAGATGGGAGCGGAAGCAAAACTCTCCTTGATATCAGAAAAAGCCTTACGCGCCTCTACTGACCAAGAAGAAAAATCTACCCCCTTTCTGTTCATATCAGTGAGTGGTTTAACAATAGAAGAATAATTCAAAATGAACTTCCTGTAATAATTGGCAAAGCCCAAAAAACGCATCAGCGCCTTCTGATTCTCAGGAAGCTCCCACTCAAGCACAGCGCGGACCTTCTCGGGGTCCATGCGAAAACCAGAAGCGGAGAGAAGAAACCCCAGAAATTGAATTTCTGGAACCGCAAACACACATTTTTCCAGTTTCGCATATAATTTATTCTCCCGCAGGATGAGCAAGACCTGACGTAAATGTTCCTTATGAGTTTTGAAATCGGGAGAAAAAATCAAAATGTCATCCAAATACACCAATACAAATTTTCCCATCAAATGATAAAAAATGCTGTTCACGAAATGCTGAAAAACGGCTGGGGCATTCATCAAACCAAAAGGCATAACCAAATTTTCAAAATGGCCCTCAGGGGTATTGAAGGCCGTCTTCCATTCGTCCCCTTCTCTGACCCTGACCAGGTTGTATGCCCCTCTTAAATCTAATTTGGAAAAGACTTTAGCCCCAACAACCTGGTTAAATAGGTCCGGGATCAGAGGAAGCGGATAAGGGTCACGAATTGTGATATTGTTCAGCTCCCTGAAATCCAGACAAGGTCTTAAAGAACCATCTTTTTTCTTAACAAAGAAAAAACCAGCGGCAACAGGTGACTTCGAGGGTCGTATGTGTCCCTTTCTCAGACTCTCAGAGATATAAGCACGCATAGCGATCCTCTCAGGTTGGGAAAGATTGTATAAACGAGATTTAGGCAGCTTGGCGTCTGGGATGAGATTAATAGGGCAATCGTACTCCCTGTGCGGGGGCAAATCCTGAACTCCACTCTCAGAGAAGACATCCGAAAATTCAGAGAGAAAAGATGGTACAGTCTTAGTAGCAACCTCAGAAACAGATGTCATGAGGCAATTCTCTCTGCAAAAGTCACTCCAACCATTTATTTGCCTCGCTTGCCAATCAATGGTGGGGTTATGCTTAGTGAGCCAGGGCAGCCCCAACACCAGAGGGGTGGGTAAACCGCTAAGGACGAAACATGACACATCCTCAACATGAGCATCACTCACAATTAAACGGATATTGTGAACTATGCCCTTTAATGATTTTTGAGAAAGTGGAGCGGAATCGATAGCAAAAACAGGAATATCCTTTCCCAAAGTGCGCACCTGGAAACCATGAGTTATCGCAAATTGATTATCAATGAGATTGACCGCTGCTCCACTATCCACAAAAATCTCACAAAAAATGTTCTTGCTCTCTAGCGCCACCCTAGCCGGCAGGACAAAACGGGAACTACAAGCAAATGGAAAACCTTCAATTTCCGCCTCAACCCTGCCAATAGTAACAGACGGAACATTTTTAAAAGATTTTTTCCTGTTTGTTTCTTTATTACTCCCAGAAAACTGCCTGAATCTCCTAGAGGGACAAATATTTGCCAAATGATTTATACCTCCACAACAAAAACAAACCCTCCCATGCGAGCTGAATCTTCTATTGTCAGAAGCAATCAACCCCAGCTGCATGGGCTCCTGCTCAGAAGGGGCTGACGGCGACTGAGACCCCTGCGCACAGAACGGGACCGCTGCACTGTCCTGGGACTGAGTATGACAGGAAGGGGACATCTCTCCTCTCTCTCTAAGACGCCTGTCAATACGAACGGCCTGAGACATAGCAGAGTCCAAAGAAATAGGCCTCTCATGAAAGGCAAATGCATCTTTCAATCCCTCTGAAAGACCATGGCAAAATTGACTTCGGAGCGCAGCATCATTCCAACCAGTATCAACTGCCCATCTCCGAAATTCTGAGCAGTATATTTCTGCGGATTGTTTACCCTGGCATAATAGACGTAGTTTAGACTCAGCCAGAGCAATACGATCCGGATCATCATATATCTGACCCAGGGCTAAAAAGAATTCATCCACTGAACGGAGGGGCCGTGCCCCCTCCGGCAGCGAAAAGGCCCAGGACTGAGCGTTACCTCTGAGCAGCGATATAATGATCCCCACCCTCCGTTCCTCATCACCAGAGGAGTGGGGAAGAAGGCGAAAATGGAGTTTGCAAGCCTCTCTAAAACGCACAAAATTCTCACTACCCCCAGAGAACGTATCCGGGAGCGAGATCTTAGGCTCAGAACAAACTCCATGAACGCAAGCTGAACCGGTCACTTGAAGCTGAGAAAAAGTCTTACGGAGATCAGCTACCTCCAATGAAAGACCCTGGAAGCGTTCAGCCAAAAGTGAAACCGGATCCATGCTTGAGACGGTTATGGCGGCTTATAATGTCACGGACGGTGTACAGGAAACAAGGCAAAGCAACATGTATAAACGACTTGCTGGATCCAAAAACTAAGGAACCAAGGGAGACCCCTGCAGAAGACCTGGCACTTTCCCTGGCTGCTCAGCCTATGCAAAGATCCGAATGGTGGAGGTTTGCATATCCACGAACCTTGACTATAAAGCCCTGAGCACCCTACAATAGTGAGGGGACACGACCACCGGCTCCCTACACAAGATACGGAGGGAGTCAGGGTCACCTGGGATCCAGCAAACAGAAAATAACAGATAAAGGTACAACACTTAGCTTTGAAGCAAACAGGAGGCCAGAGTCAGCGTGCACACACACTCCAGGAAGTAGTATAAGCCGCCCAGAAAAGCCTTCTGGGGAAGAATTTAAAGGGAAGCAATTAGTCCAACACATGACAGCTGAGAGAGACTAACGAGAGGAGGAGCTGAATACCACAACACAGAAACTCACGGAGGAGGTTCTGAAAGGCCTCTGTCAGAGCTTCTCAGCTGTCTGGTTGTGACAGCTGTACTATATAAAACAGAGGACATAGCAAAAGAATTCAGCAATTTTTATCCGAAAATATACAATTTGCAAACGTCTCAGGAAACGACAGATTCTCCTCTTAAAAAATTTAAATTGTTCGTGAAAATATTGGCCAACAGATTGCAAAAGATCCTCCTATCCCTGATCCTCTCAGATCAGGTGAGATTTGTGCCGGGCAGAGAGGGAAAAGATAATATTTACAGAGTACTACAGTTAATTACATATGCTAAGCTATCTAATAAACCACTAATTCAATTAAGTACAGATGCAGAAAAAGCTTTTGACCGAGTGGATTGGATGTACCTGAGATACTACTTAGCGGCATTCGTTATTTCAGCCATCTTTGTCGATGCTATTTTCGCTATGTGCTCAGCACCCACTGCTAGGGTGATGGTGAATGATGTGCTCTCCCCTGTGTTTTCTATTTCTAATGGCACTCGGCAGGGGTGCCCATTGTCCCCCTTGCTATTTGTGCTGACAATGGAAACTTTATTGCAGAAAATAAGACAAGATTCCCATATAGAGGGGATCAGCTGTGAAGGAAGAGAACACAAGGTGGCAGCATATGTGGATGATCTGTTGTTGCTGCTGATTAATCCATCTGTCTCACTTCCAAGGATTGAGCTCCTGCTCAATGATTTTGGCAAAATATCAAACTTTAAAGTGAACATGAGCAAGTCACAGGTCCTGAATATTTCCCTCCCCAGGCGTCAAACCTCTCTGCTCTCAAATTCCTCACCATTTGACTGGTCTCAACCCTTTATTAAATTTCTAGGATTTAAAATCTCCCCTGAGCCTTGCCAACTGTATAAAAATAACTTCTTGCCTATGCTACAAGAGATTTCTAAAATATTAGCTTCTTGGCATACCCCATACATCTCATGGTGTGGTCGCAAAAATGTAGCCAAATGCCTCATTTGGCCGAAAATAACGTATTTACTGCAAGCCCTGCCCATACATCTTCCACATACCTTCTATACTAAACTAAATCAGATCTTCTCTAAATATATCTGTAATTTCAAGAAACCAAGAATAAAATACCCTACGCTACAGCTCCCGCAAAAAATATGGAGGAACTGATCTACCTGCTCCTCGAATTTTTGTTAAATCTGTACATTTAGACAGGATAGTGGACTGGATTAGGAGACCTCCTCACAAACTATGGGTCCCTATTGAAGAGGACATTCTGCGTTACCCGCTCCGTCACATTGTCTGTTCTGACCCAGCTACTCTAGCACCCTGCAAAAAAAATAACGTTTTCATTTCTGAAACCCAGAGAATATGGAATTTGAAAGAGTTACGTGCATTGTGCCCCCTCTTCCCTTCCCCCCACTTTAGATTAAAGATTTACTATATAGCACTGATGCTGAGTTTAATAGCACTATACAAAAAAACTTCATTCTGCAACCCTAGATTCTATTTTAGAGGAGAGAACGCTTCCCACTATTACAGCTCTGGCAGAGCGCCTTGGTTGCTCTCCCCTATCATCTCTTTTGTATAATAAAATATCTCTCACTTTCAAACAGATAATACGGAAAAATTACTTTCAGAGATCAGCAACTGAATTTGAATTTATTTTATCACAACTTAAAGGGCTTCTGTTACCCCACTAAAGTAATTTTTTTTTGGGGGGGTAAATTCCTTATACTGCGATATATGAAAATATAATGCTCTTACTTACTTTCCTTCAGCAGTTTCTTCTAAAAACAAACTTTTATAATATGTAAATGAGGTCTCTACCAGCAAGTAGGGCGTCTACTTGCTGTAGCCGCCGCAAAAGACCGCCCCCTCGTCCTGTTGATTGACAGGGCCAGCAGCGATCTCCTCCTCCGGCCGGCCCTGTCAGCATTTTAAAGATCGCGCGCCTGTGTTCATTCGGCGCAGGCACTCTGAGATGAGGAGGCTCGCCTCCTCAGAACTCCCTCAGTGCGCCTGCGCCGATGACATCACCGAAAGAGAAGACGTCATCGGCGCAGACGCACTGAGGGAGTGCTGAGGAGGCGAGCCTCCTCATCTCAGAGCGCCTGCGCCGAATGAACACAGGCACGCGATTTTTGAAATGCTGACAGGGCCGGCCAGAGGAGGAGATCGCGGCTGGCCCTGTCAATCAACAGGACGAGGGGCGTTTTTTTTCGGCGGCTACCAGCAAGTAGACGCCCTACTTGCTGGTAGAGACCTAATTTACATATTATAAAAGTTCGTTTTTAGAAGAAACTGCTGAAGGAAAGTAAGTAAGAGCATTATATTTTCATATATCGCAGTATACGGAATTTAACTAGCCCCTCAAAAAAATATGACTTTAGTGGGGTGACAGAAGCCCTTTAACACATCGAAGAAGGTAGTGTCGACCTTCAGTAAACTCTTGCTTTATCCCCCCCACTACTCTGAAACTCACCTTCATTACAGCCTGGGAAAAGGACCTACAGTCATGTGAAAAAATTAGGACACCCTTTGAAAGCATGTGGTTTTTTGTAACATTTTTAATAAAAGGTTATTTCATCTCCGTTTCAACAATACAGAGAGATTAAAGTAATCCAACTAAACAAAGAAAACTGAAGAAAAGTCTTTTCAAGATCTTCTGTAAATGTCATTCTACAAAAATGCCTATTCTAACTGAGGAAAAAGATAGGACACCCTCACATGTATTCCCTCTTAAATTGGCTCAGATCTCACACAGGTATATCACACCAGGTGCACATAATTAGTAGATCGTTACTCTGCATGTTGAATGAGGCTTGCCCTATTTAAACCTCAGACATTTAGTTTGGTGTGCTCCTGACTGTTGAAGTGAGAGTGAGCACCATGGTGAGAGCAAAAGAGCTGTCAGAGGACTTCAGAAAAAAGATTGTAGCAGCCTATTAGTCTGGGAAGGGATTTAAAAAGATCTCAAAAGATTTTGAAATCAGCCATTCCACTGTCCGGAAGATAGTCTACAAGTGGAGGGCTTTCAAAACAACTGCCAACATGCCCAGGACTGGTCGCCCCAGCAAGTTCACCCCAAGAGCAGACCGCAAGATGCTAAAAGAGGTCTCCAAAAACCCTAAAGTGTCATCTCGAGAACTACAGCAGGCTCTGGCTACTGTTGATGTAGAAGTACATGCCTCTACAATCAGAAAGAGACTGTACAAGTTTAACTTGCATGGGAGGTGTGCAAGGAGGAAACCTTTGCTTTCCAAGAGAAACATCGAGGCCAGAATGACATTTGCCAGAGATAAAGTTGACAAAGACCAGGACTTCTGGAATAATGTTCTTTGGACAGATGAGTCCAAAATTGAATTATTTGGACACAACAGCAGAGGACATGTTTGGCGTAAACCAAACACAGCATTCCAAGAAAAGAACCTCATACCAACTGTGAAGCATGGAGGTGGAAGTGTCATGGTTTGGGGCTGCTTTGCTGCAGCAGGACCTGGTCAGCTCACCATCATAGAATCCACGATGAATTCTACTGTGTATCAGAAGGTGCTTGAAGAACATGTGAGACCATCAGTTAGAAAATTAAAGCTGAAGCGGAACTGGACCATGCAACATGACAATGACCCAAAACATACTAGTAAATCAACCAAAGATTGGCTGAAAAAGAAGAAATGGAGAGTCCTGGAATGGCCAAGTCAAAGTCCAGATTTGAATCCCATTGAGATGCTGTGGGGTGACTTGAAAAGGGCTGTACGTGCAAGAAACCCCTCAAACATCTCACAGCTGAAAAAGTTCTGCATTGAGGAGTGGGGTAAAATTTCCTCAGACCGATGTCGAAGACTGGTAGATGGCTACAAGAACCGTCTCACTGCAGTTATTTCAGCCAAAGGAGGTAACACTCGCTATTAGGGGCAAGGGTGTCCTATCTTTTTCCTCAGTTAGAATAGGCATTTTTGTAGAATGACATTTACAGAAGATCTTGAAAAGACTTTTCTTCAGTTTTCTTTGTTTAGTTGGATTACTTTAATCTCTCTGTATTGTTGAAACGGAGATGAAATAACCTTTTATTAAAAATGTTACAAAAAACCACATGCTTTCAAAGGGTGTCCTAATTTTTTCACATGACTGTATATAGGGAATTTTTGAAGGAGGATCTACATAAAATTTTCCTAGCCCCTAAACAATCTTCTAAATGTATAAGAATCCAGGAATCCGGATACAAAATCTTAACTTGATGGCATTTAACCCCAGAAAAGTTAAACAAATATAACTCTAATTACAACCCTAACTGTTGGAGCTGTGGACAACAGAAGTGCACATACTTCCATATGTGGTGGTCATGCCCTCTCATTGCTACATATTGCTCATAAGTCCTATCCCACATTAACTCAGTGGTAGGCACGAATCTCTCCCTGCTTTTGGAGATTTGCCTGTACAGCTATTTCCTGAGTGTCTCCCCAAACATACACTGAACCTGTTTAAACACCTCCTTGCTGCTGCTAGGATATTAATCCCTACTTATCGGAAGTCGGCCTCCCATCCAACGCTTGGACAATGGAGAGAGAGGGTAGACTCTTTGTTCCGTTTCTTTCATAAAAGAATGCAAAAGTATGCAATAAAAAATGAGTAAAAGAGCCATAAATTATACAACAAAAAAGAGAACTGTCATCTAATACATTGCATAGAGGATATATAACCGGGCCCCTTAAATTGAATACTGTTTGTTATATGGACCCTTTGGGTTAGCGATAAATAATCTCCAGGTTCCATTGATATTTATTAGCCTGCGATAGTGCTGCTTTTAGATTATCAATTAGTTCAGTTTATAAGGGTAATGTGAAGTTCAAACAATGTATCTCAAAGTAGACTCATGATTGTACAGTCGTGGCCAAAAGTTTGGAGAATTACATAAATATTGGAAATTGGAAAAGTTGCTGCTTAAGTTTTTATAATAGCAATTTGCATATACTCCAGAATGTTATGAAGAGTGATCAGATGAATTGCATAGTCCTTTGCCATGAAAATTAACTTAAAGTGGACCTTTCACTACTCTACAAACGAAAAACTAACTATACCTGTGGGCAGAGCAGCGCCCAGGGGTCCCCCTGCACTTACTAGCAAGTCTGGGCGCCGCACCGGAGCCTATACCGGGCGAACAGAGCGGCGCCCAGACTTACTAGTAAGTGCAGGGGGACCCCTGGGCGCCGCTCTGCCCACAGGTATAGTTAGTTTTTCGTTTGTAGAGTAGTGAAAGGTCCTCTTTAATCCCCCAAAAAACTTTCCACTGGATTTCATTGCTGTCATTAGAGGACCTGCTGAGATCATTTCAGTAATCGTCTTGTTAACTCAGGTGAGAATGTTGACGAGCACAAGGCTGGAGATCATTATGTCCAGCTGATTGGGTTAAAATGGCAGACTTGACCTGTTAAAAGGAGGGTGATGCTTGAAATCATTGTTCTTCCATTGTTAACCATGGTGACCTGCAAAGAAACGCGTGCAGCCATCATTGCGTTGCATAAAAAACCTTTCTAATTTGCCTCTCCCCCTATCCGACCACAACCTACTCGCCTTCTCTTCACTAGTCTCTTCTGCAGCTCCCCCGGGCCACACACTAGCACACCCCCGCAGGAACCTCAAACATCTCGACTTTCGCTTGCTTTCTGACTCTCTTCTCCCACTCTCTACCATCTGTTGCCTCCAAGACCCAGAAGCTGCTACCACCCTATATAACACCACAATAAGTACAGCTCTGGACACTGTTTCCCCCCTCACACACAACAAAATCCCAAAAATCAACAGACAACCCTGGCACACCAACCTGACCAAAAAACTCAGACAAGCTTCCAGGGCTGATGAGCGGCGATGGAAGAAATCCCATTCTAAAGATCATTTCACCACATACAAGCAATCCCTTCTCATATTCAAATCCTCACTCGCTGATGCAAAACAGGCCTACTTCTCATCTCTCATATCTTCCCTGTCACACAGCCCTAAACAACTTTTTAGCACTTTTAACTGCCTTCTCCAGCCCCAGCGCCCCCACCCTCTCCTCTCTTCTCAGCTGAGGACTTTGCCAAATATTTCAAACAAAAGATAGTCCACATCAGAGAAAGCTTTACTACACAGTCCCCACAGACCCTCTACACAACTGCTCAGTCCTCTTCTCCCAAAACCCGCTTCTCCACCATTACAGAAGAAAAACTCTCCACTCTACTCTCCAAATCTCATCTGACCACCTGTGAACTTGACCCAATCCCATCCCACCTCATCCCTAACCTCACCACAATGTTTATCTCAGCTCTAACTCATCTGTTCAACCTATCACTAAACTCTGGTGTCTTCCTCTCTGCTTTTAAACATGCTACCATTACACCCATTCTCAAAAAGCCTTCACTTGACCCATCTTCCTTGTCCAGTTCTCGCCCTATATCACTTCTTCCGTACGCCTCAAAGCTACTTGAACAACATGTCGATTCAGAACTGTCCTCCCACCTCTCCTCCTGCTCCCTTTTTGACCGCCTACAATCTGGCTTCCGACCCCACCACTCAACCGAGACTGCCCTTACCAAAGTCACCAATGACCTACTGACTGCCAAAACCAAGAAACAATACTCTGTCCTCCTTCTCCTTGACCTGTCCTCTGCCTTCTACACTGTTGACCACTCCCTTCTGTTGCAAACTCTCTCATCTCTTGGCATCACTGACCTGGCCCTCTCCTGGATCACATCATACCTCACAGACCGGACGTTTAGCGTCTCCCACTCCCACACCACCTCCTTGTCTCATTCCCTCTCTGTTGGTGTCCCGCAAGGCTCTGTCCTAGGACCCCTGCTCTTCTCTATCTACACTTTTGGCCTGGGACAGCTCATAGAGTCCCATGGCTTTCAGTATCACTTCTACGCTGACGACACACAAATCTACCTCTCTGGTCCAGACATCACCACCTTACTATCAAGAATCCCACAATGTCTATCTTCTATGTCATCCTTCTTCGCCTCTCGCGTTCTTAAACTTAACATGGATAAGACAGAATTCATAATCTTGCCCCCATCTTGTTCAACCCCCCCAACAGACCTATCTATCATGATCAATGGCTGCACACTCTCCCCTGTCAACAAAGCGCGCTGCCTTGGAGTGACCTTGGATTCTGCCTTTTCCTTCCGACCGCACATACAAGCCCTTTCCACCACCTGCCGCCTCCAACTCAAAAACATCTCCCGCATCTGTGCTTTCCTTAACTTTGAATCTGCGAAAATGCTTGTACATGCCCTCATTATCTCCCGCCTAGACTACTGCAACATTCTCCTCTGTGGCCTTCCATCTAGCACTCTCGCACCCCTCCAATCTATCCTCAGCTCTGCTGCCCGACTAATCCACCTCTCACCCTATTACTCCTCTGCCTCTCCCCTCTGCCAATCCCTTCACTGGCTCCCATTGCCCAACAAATTCACTTCAAAGTACTAACAAATACATACAAGGCCGTCCATAACCTGTCCCCTCCCTACATCTCTGAGCTACTTTCCCGATACACCCCCAAACGCACTCTCCGATCCTCACAAGACCTCCTTCTCTCCTCTCCTCTTATTGTCCTCTTCCCACAATCGACTCCAAGATTTCTCCCGTGCATCCCCCATACTCTGGAACTCGCTACATATCAGACTCTCACCTACAGTGGAATCCTTCAAAAGAAACCTGAAAACCCACCTCTTCAGACAAGCCTACAACCAGTGACCCTGCTGCCTTTATACCGCCATGACCAACTTAACCTGCACCTACTGTGTCCTTCTCCCATACCATGTAGATTGTAAGCCCTCACGGGCAGGGCCCTCTCTCCTTCTGTACCAGTTTGTAACTCATCTTGTTTATGATTAGTGCAATTGTCTGTATTATCTTTGTGCACCGCTTATCATATGTACAGCGCTATGGAATGAATGGCGCTTTAATAATAATAAAAATGGCTTCACAGGCAAGGATATTGTGGCTACTAAGATTGCACCTCAATCAACAATTTATAGGATCATCAAGAACTTCAAGGAAAGAGGTTTAATTCTTGTTAAGAAGGCTTCAGGGCGTCCAAGAAAGTCCAGCAAACGCCAGGATCGTCTCCTAAAGTGGATTCAGCTGCGGGATTGGAGTGCCACCAGTGCAGAGCTTGCTCAGGAATGGCAGTAGGCAGGTGTGAGCGCATCTGCATGCATAGTGAGGCGAAGACTTTTGGCGGATGGTCTGGTGTCAAGAAGGGCAGCAAAGAAGCCACTTCTTTCCAAAAAAAACACCAGGGACAGATTGATCTTCTGCAGAAAATATGGTGAATGGACTGCTGAGGACTGCGGCAAAGTCATATTCTCCGATGAAGCCTCTTTCCGATTGTTTGGGGCATCAGGAAAAAGGCTTGTCTGGAGAAGAAAAGGTGAGCGCTACCATCAGTCCTGTGTCATGCCAACAGTAAAGCATCCTGAGACCATTCATGTGTGGGGTTGCTTCTCATCCAAGGGAGTGGGCTCACTCACAATTTTGCCCAAAAACACAGCCATGAATAAAGCATGGTACCAAAACACCCTCCAACAGCAACTTCTTCCAACAATCCAACAACAGTTTGGTGAAGAACAATGCATTTTCCAGCACGATGGAGCACCGTGCCATAAGGCAAAAGTGATAACTAAGTGGCTCGGGGGACCAAAACGTTGACATTTTGGGTCCATGGCCTGGAAACTCCCCAGATCTTAATCCCATTGAGAACTTGTGGTCAATCCTCAAGAGGCGGGTGGACAAACAAAAACCCACTAATTCTGACAAACTCCAAGAAGTGATTATGAAAGAATGGGTTGCTATCAGTCAGGAATTGGCCCAGAAGTTGATTGAGAGCATGCCCAGTCGAATTGCAGAGGTCCTGAAAAAGAAGGGCCAACACTGCAAATACTGACTCTTTGCAAAAATGTCATGTAATTGTCGATAAAAGCCTTTGAAACGTATGAAGTGCGTGTAATTATATTTCACTACATCACAGAAACAACTGAAACAAAGATCTAAAAGCAGTTTAGCAGCAAACTTTGTGAAAACTAATATTTGTGTCATTCTCAAAACTTTTGGCCACGACTGTAGTCCATTTCCCTAATGAATATACTTCTGTGAGAGCGCTCAGTATCTCAATTCACGTTAGTTCTGAGAGCCTTTCATTCGGTCTCTATATACAGCACTTCCTTTTGGTCACAGAATCATATTTATGTATAAATATGCACACACTTTCCATTTATAGCATAAAGGCATGGGGGTACTTTACCAGTCCTGTAGTCCCAGTATGTCGCCGTATGCAGCAACCGTCCATGCCACTTGTAACTGTGCCTGCTTATCTTTCTTTGCCGGAACCAGCGTGGCATCCCACATAGTCTGAACCTCCCACGTGGCGTCCCACGTAATACGGGTAGGTTGGTTTCTGTTAGTTCCTGCTACAGGGAAAGCAGTTCTTTTGTGAGGACAGTGGTTAAAAGTGACAAAAAAACAGAGAACTAATATCCTTTCTGTGTTGATAAGAGGTTGATACTTTGTTCTTTAAACTGCTATTTCCCAAACGCGTTTCGGAGCTCAGATGCTCCTTCCTCAGTGGTTAGCAGTGATTAATCCTAGGATTCCTTTTATAGGATATATAAACTATAAGGGGAGGTACCTGTTAAAACAAATGGTAGTCCCTAATGCTGCACGGAGACATCTACATACAATTTTAAGTATTGGAAAGGCAACCCCTATGACATAAGAAAATTATTTGGCATAGGCTGACCCATTAAAACAGATAACTTTATCCAAATATGAAATTTGGAATTGGTCAACACCATAGGATACAATATAAAAATAACCATAAAAATACATACCTGATATACAGGAGCTGCGCCTCGTTCTGAGATTGGTTGAGTCAATTTTCGCTTTAAGCTAGGTTTTATACGTGGATACCTAGCAGGGATTCCAGAAATGACAAAATGAATATAAAGGATAAATTGAATACAAAAATTGGGAGGTCCTGATGACTCCCTCAATATTTCCTAACTCAAAATATGCATTTTATTTTAAAACGCATGGAAATCGCACCTGCGTTTTTTATTAAAATATGGGTTTTTATAAAAAATATGCATTTTTTGTTAAAAATAAGCATCTTATTAATATGTTTTTATTTTGAATATGTTTTTATTGCTGATACGTTATTTTGTTAAAGATATGTGGATTTAATTTACATCAAGTGTTTAATATGTTCTTCCAAAAATTGCCAATACAGTTAAACATTTTCCACTATTTGACTGTATTTTGGCTCTCTCAATTTGGGTATTGATGGAGTTAATGACTTTCTTAAGCACTATAAGAACATTTCCAAAGCCCACTTTTTGAGGACCAGTTCAGGTCTGAAGTCACTTTGTGAGGCTTATTATGTTTAAGAAACCACCCAAAAATGACCCCATTTTAGAAACTACACCCCTCAAGGTATTCAAAACTGATTTTACAAACTTTGATAACCCCTTAGGTGTTCCAAAAGAATTAATGGAAATGGAAATCTGCCCAAAAAAGTGAAATTCAGAAATTTTATTTTTTCCACTAACAAAGCAAGGGTTGACAGCCAAACAAAACTCAATATTTATTGCCCTGATTCTGTAGTTTACAAAAACACCCCATATGTGGTTGTAAACTGCTGTACGGGCACACGGCAGGGTGCAGAAGGAAGGGAACGACATGTTTTTTGGAAGGCAGATTTCACTGGGATAATTTTAAGCTGCCATGTTACATTTGAAGACCCTCTGATGCACACCTAGAGTAGAAACTGCAAAAAAAGACCTAATTTTGGAAACTACGGGTTAAGTTGGCAGATTTGTTACTATTTTAGGGTACATATGAGTTTTGGTTGCTCTATATTACACTTTTTGTGAAGTAAGATAAAAAAATAGCTGTTTTGGCACAGTTTTTATTTTTTGTTATTTACAATGTTCATCTGACAGGTTAGATCATGTGGTATTTTTATATAGCAGGTTGTTAAGGATGCTGTGATACCTAATATGTATACTTTTTTTCATTTATTTATGTTTTACAAAATAACAGCATTTTTGAAGAAAATCATGTTTCAGTGTCTCCATATTCTGAGAGCCCTAGTTTTTTTATTTTTGGGGAGATTGTCTTAGGTTGGATCTCATTTTTTGCCGGGTGAGATGGTGGTTTGATTGGTACTATTTTGCGGTGCATATGACTTTTTGATCACTTGCTATTACACTTTTTGTGATGTAAGGTGACAAAAAAATTGCATTTTTTTTACACCGTTTATTTTTTTTATTTTTACTGTGTTCACCTGAGGAGTTAGGTCATGTGGTATTTTTATAACGCAGGTTGTTATGAACACAGCGATACCTAATATGTCTACTTTTCTATTTTTTTACATTTAACACAATAAAAGCCATTTTATTTATGCCATCTGAGGCATGGGGGCTGATGAGAGGCATGGGGGCTGATATAAGGCAATGGAGCTGATGAGAGGCATGGGGGTTGATATGAGACAATGGGGACTGATGAGAGGCATGGGGGTTGATATGAGACAATGGGGGCTGATCAGAAACATGGGGGCTGATGAGAGGCATGGGGGGGCTGATGAGAGGCATGGGGCTCTTATCTGAGGTCTGATTGGTGATAATTCACATTGGGGTCTGATTTGAGGTCTTTTTGGGGTCTTATTAACATTGGGGGTCTGATTAGGGCTGTCAGCTGAGGTCTGATTAACATTGGAGGTCTGATTGGTGGTCTGACCTGAGGTCTAATGAAAAATATATTTTCCTTATTGTCCTTCTCTAAAACCTAGATGCGTCTTATAGTGCGAAAAATACAGTAAATTATTCTTGAATGAAATAGTCTCCCAAAGCAACTAGACATAGAAAGAAATTTAAGGGCATGTTATACATAATGTAAATTCTGCAAATTTGCTGCCGTTTTACAGTACAAAGTGAATGAGATTATAAAAACTTATCTGCAGCGTAAATTGATCCACAATAATTCTGCATGAAACAAATGAGGATTTTGCTGTGGATTTGGAGCAGACTCCACTCTTGGCATATTACATTGTAGGTATGTGGGTTTAGAAATACTTTGAACCAAAGTAAAGTAGTAATTTGCAGAATGGAGCATGACCATAAGAGTCTTACCAGCGGAGGGTCCAGCAATGGCTTCTTTAGAGAAATTGGCGCTAGATGTGCGAGGACTGGTGGAATAAGACTTGGAGGCCAAAGTTGAAATATTTCAGGAAGGAATGGTGGGAGCATCCATGGAGGGGCTAAAAGGGGATGGAAAATATGGATTTGTAGGAATCAAATTGTCTGATTTACAACTGTGTGGTGTTGGGATAAATGGAGGCTGTTGTGCAGATTCTGGTGTCCAGGATCAGGTTAATCTACAGGTGGCAGAGCCTGTTTAGCGAGAGAAGCACTGAGGACATTCATTAGATGCATGGTACAAGTCTACTGTCATTAAAACTCAGAACACAGTCATCTAGAATGAGAAGGGAAGATAATACAATCCCCAGTTGACCTAAAGTAAATAGTAATCTAAAACTTGGTACATTAATATTTGAACATAACACCTCTGTTCCGTAAAAACTCCTTTCATCCTTTTCGAACACTGGAGTAACATAATGACAAGATTAATACAATAGAACATCTGTACTCCAGCATTAATGGTATGTAATATATTCCTAAATATTCTTGATTATAGATTACTAGAAGGTTATAGAGGATTTATTTGTGACAAAGCAGAACCTCTCTTTTTCATCCTTACCCTTTTTAAGAATAAGTGTGATCACAGCCTCAGATAAAGATGGAGGAAGTTCCCCCAGTTTTATTTAAGACCTGTAATAGCATTGGCAAGATTATATCTCCATATTGACAATAGATTTCAAACGGAAGGCCGTCCGTCCCTGGAGAAGAGTTTCCCCGAATGGTCTTGACCGCCTCAGATAGTTCCTTTAAGTCTATAGGTCGGTTTAATATTTTAGATTCTTCCTCTGTTAATTTAGGGAGATTAATATTCTCTAAAAATGTATCTTTGTCTCCATCCTGCTGCTTATTATTATTTGTATATAAGGTTTTATAATACCTAACGAACTCCCGCTCAACCTCCTCTGAACACGTAGTAACAGCCCCATTTTCCAATCTAATATTTTTTATTCTATTGGTATTTTTTTTGTTTTGGATCAGGGATGCTAAAAGACTAACAGGTTTCCCTGCCTGGGAGAAATATTTGGCTCCTGTAAAAAAAAAAATAATAATAATATGTTGTGCTTTTTCTGATAAATAATTTTTGTACTCCAGTCTAGCTTCTTCAAACTGAGATTGTATAACAGAGTTCATATTATTGTCTGTCTCTCCTTGTAAGGCCTGGACCCTTCTTTTTAAAGTTAGTTCTTTTGCAGCATATTTTTTTTTTCCAATTAATTCTGGCCATATAAACTCTGCGCAAAAACACTTTAAAAGAATCCCATACAAACTGCCTGGGTGCCGACCGGGCATTCAATAGCCAAAATTCCCGGATCTAATTTATCTTTTCCTGGTCCTTAACCAAATTGATCCAATGGGGGTTTAGTCTAAAGCAGGGATCTCAAACTGCGGCCCTCCAGCTGTTGCAAAACTACAACTCCCAGCATGCCCGGACAGCCTACAGGTATCAGCCTACAGCAGGGCATTGTGGGAGTTGTAGTTTTGCAACAGCAGGAGGGCCGCAGTTTGAGATGCCTGGTCTAAAGCTTCTCGTTTTCTTCTTATCATGCCCAATTTTAATCGTTACTACTGTTGGAGAGTGGTCAGATATTGTGTGTATTTCATACTTCATTTTTGTTACCATATCTAAAAGGTCACAATTCGCTAAGGCTAGATCTATTCTAGACTTAACTGTGTTAGCACGACTAAAGCAAGAGAAGACTCTTTTCTCTCCATACAGATAACGCCATATGTCTGTCAATGCCAATTCCTGGCAGAGCCTTCTTAGCGATGTAAGTTTATCTTTGTTTACTTTATATACATGAGCCTTGGAGAGTCTGTCCTCCTTTAGGTTCATTACATCATTAAAGTCCCCAGTTACCAAAACCGGGCACCTTGCTCTAGAGCCAATAAAGTCTGCTAGGTCTGACATAACAGACATAGAAAAGGTGAAGGAACATAGACGAATGCCACTATACAAATAATGCCGTTCAAGCAACAATGCAAGAAGACGAATCTGCCCTCTCTATCAATTCTGTGGGCAATTGGTATATAATCCACATTCCCATGGACATAAACACTAACACCCCGGGAGTAGGTTGAGCAGCAGGCATGGTAGTCATATTTAGCCCATCTCCTTTTTGCAATACTGATGTTCTCATATGTAAGATGTGTTTCAAGAAGACATATAATCGCTGGAAGATGTCTCGCCACTACGACAAATATGACCACCCGTTTCGCTCTCTCGGCCATCTCCCGTATATTCCACGTAAATATTCTATTCACGTATGCTCACTAGTGCATCTGCCGCCACCCGCCGCGGAGGGGGGGGGGGGGAGAGAGAGAACGCCCCACATTAATCACCAAAACCACATAGAGAATTGATACACGCCAAACACTTCCAGCAGCCATTGTTGAATAAACCCACTTGGGTCTTCTTTTTCCACTATTTCAGGGAACCCAACTACACGTATATTCGCTCTGCGGGACCTATCCTCCATTTCAGTAACTCTATCTTGTAATGACTTCCTTTCTATTTCCATCCCCTCCATCCTATTCCTAATCCCGTCCACCTAAGTCTCTTGTAATCACCTGTAGATCCTTGACTTTCTCACATACTTTATTCATTTAATCTTTAATCAAAGATACAGGTCCTTCTCAAAAAATTAGCATATTGTGATAAAGTTCATTATTTTCTGTAATGTACTGATAAACATTAGACTTTCATATATTTTAGATTCATTACACACCAACTGAAGTAGTTCAAGCCTTTTATTGTTTTAATATTGATGATTTTGGCATACAGCTCATGAAAACCCAAATTTCCTATCTCAAAAAATTAGCATATTTCATCCGACCAATAAAAGAAAAGTGTTTTTAATACAAAAAAGTCAACCTTCAAATAATTATGTTCAGTTATGCTCTCAATACTTGGTCGGGAATCCTTTTGCAGAAATGACTGCTTCAATGCGGCGTGGCATAGAGGCAATCAGCCTGTGGCACTGCTGAGGTGTTATGGAGGCCCAGGATGCTTCGATAGCGGCCTTAAGCTCATCCAGAGTGTTGGGTCTTGCGTCTCTCAACTTTCTCTTCCCAATATCCCACAGATTCTCTATGGGGTTCAGGTCAGGAGAGTTGGCAGGCCAATTGAGCACAGTAATACCATGGTCAGTAAACCATTTACCAGTGGTTTTGGCACTGTGAGCAGGTGCCAGGTCGTGCTGAAAAATGAAATCTTCATCTCCATAAAGCTTTTCAGCAGATGGAAGCATGAAGTGCTCCAAAATCTCCTGATAGCTAGCTGCATTGACCCTGCCCTTGATAAAACACAGTGGACCAACACCAGCAGCTGACATGGCACCCCAGACCATCACTGACTGTGGGTACTTGGCACTGGACTTCAGGCATTTTGGCATTTCCCTCTCCCCAGTCTTCCTCCAGACTCTGGCACCTTGATTTCCGAATGACATGCAACAGTCCAGTGCTGCTTCTCTGTAGCCCAGGTCTGGCACTTCTGCCGCTGTTTCTGGTTCAAAAGTGGCTTGACCTGGGGAATGCGGCACCTGTAGCCCATTTCCTGCACACGCCTGTACACGGTGGCTCTGGATGTTTCTACTCCAGACTCAGTCCACTGCTTCCGCAGGTCCCCCAAGGTCTGGAATCGGTCCTTCTCCACAATCTTCCTCAGGGTCCGGTCACCTCTTCTCGTTGTGCAGCGTTTTCTGCCACACTTTTTCCTTCCCACAGACTTCCCACTGAGGTGCCTTGATACAGCACTCTGGGAACAGCCTATTCGTTCAGAAATTTCTTTCTGTGTCTTACCCTCTTGCTTGAGGGTGTCAATGATGGCCTTCTGGACAGCAGTCAGGTCGGCAGTCTTACCCATGATTGCGGTTTGGAGTAATGAACCAGGCTGGGAGTTTTTAAAAGCCTCAGGAATCTTTTGCAGGTGTTTAGAGTTAAATAGTTGATTCAGATGATTAGGTTAATAGCTCGTTTAGAGAACCTTTTCATGATATGCTAATTTTTTTAGATAGGAATTTTGGGTTTTCATGAGCTGTATGCCAAAATCATCAATATTAAAATAATAAAAGGCTTGAACTACTTCAGTTGGTGTGTAATGAATCTAAAATATATGAAAGTCTAATGTTTATCAGTACATTACAGAAAATAATGAACTTTATCACAATATGCTAATTTTTTGAGAAGGACCTGTAGGTCTACTTGAACTGTGGAACTTTTTGCCGACAGATCGCCCAATGCTAGATTTGATTGCTGTACCACATTCAGGATATCTGTCAGCTTCTTGTCCACCATTTCTATCCTCTCCTCCGTTGGGATGTTCTTATTACTCTTTCCCTCTTCTCTATCACTAACTTCCTCTATATTTTGTAGGTCTATCAGGTCAACTTTATTTTCCTTATTAACATTCTGATTTGTCCTGGTCTTATATTGCGGTGATTTCAGGAATTTGTCCATTTTAGAAATTGGACTGCTTCCACTTGCACCCAGAGATTTCCTATTTTGTACCTTTGGGGGCATTGTATTGTCTGGGGGCGGCCCTGGGTGTGTAGGACAGGAGAGGGAGAAACAGAACAAACGGACAAACAAACAAAACTTGATTACAGTTACAGATTAAACAGCAGAGTCACTGTATACATCACTAGTGCTCCACAATGTATATATACATTAACTCTACAGCCAAATTGGAGTCAAACTTATAAGTCCACCCTTTTTTCCGTCTCACCTAGATCAAGAGTGGCAGTCTAGGATACAAAAGGCGGGTAAACAATTCCAAAAGATTTCTTCTCCCCGCACACTGGGCAAAGCTTTCGATTTCTGTGTATCGCAATCTGTCCAACATATAGATTCACACCCAACAGTCATACGATCGTCATAGACAGACAAAGCCCCCAGAGATACTATGCAATGCTGCTGTCCGTTTTACAGCGGGGGATAATTGTCCTGGTTGGTTACATAGGGTTAATGAGTAGGGTTTGCAGAGATGGCCGCAGATGTTAGAAGGTGTTAGTTTTACCAAAAGGAGTCCAATTACCAGGATCAGGTGCTACACCAGTGATAGTCCCACTGGCTTGTGTATCTGCAGTGTATTGCGCAAATTAAGGGAAGTATCATTCACCAGGGAAAAGTTGGAGCCATTATCCACAAACTCTAGCGGACAATGGTATTTGACATTTCCGTTTCATTTTCCACATCATATCCCTTCAGTGGAATTCAGGGATATTCTTATGCACTTGCTCCATACAGTTCTATCGGAGCTTCATAGAATGTTTGGGATGGGCGATACCCCTCTAAACGCACCAATATCTGTGCAGATGAATACAAGTGGAGATGCCCTCTCCCCAAAAAAAACACTCACCGCCTCCCTGCCAGGTGCCACATGCGATGAAGGATACAGCAGATGTCAAGACAAATATAGCACCTCTACATTCAGGCACGGAGGTCTGTCAGTCCATTCCACCATTTATCCACACATTTTCCACGCATTGGGACCGCCAGCCTCTTTCCTTTTATCAGGGTGTCACCGCAAAACAATAGCGCACCCCCAGAAACTTCCTCTTACCAGTCTGTTATAACTGCGGTCGAACTGGAGGGGGAAACACCGAGCACTGGAGCAGCAGGTCACCAAACTGCAGAAGGATTGAGGACGGAGGTGGAGCAGAGATGAGACGGTAAGCATGCTAGGTACGAGAGGGACGCCGATTCAAGGCCGCAGGACCATAGGTGAAGCGGCGCTGATCAGTCAGCGTTCATATCGCTCGCAACATTCACATCGCCGAGATCCTGGAGCCAGGTAAGGGGAGAGAGATGGGAGGAGCCGCGGCACGCCTACGTGATTACTTCATGTCGCCGATCCGTCCCTTATTTACCGCTCTCCTCAATTGATATAGTCCTTGAATGGGATCCAGGGGACCAAAGCATCCAAAATATCCCCAACTCTGCTTTTCCCCAGTATCTTCACTGGTTCTTCAGGGGGTAGTATAGTATATGGGAATCAGTCCATTGAAGATACTATAATCAAAATCTTTGGTCTGATATCTCCTTCAGACAAATTCCTATGATGGGAAGTAGACCCTAGATAAGGTTCAGTGGTGTGGCGTTGGAGGAAAGTTCCTTTGGAATATAGTACAGCAAAAACAGTGAACACAAGGGACTGCTTGAACTCCATTCTACTGCACTATCCTGTGTCAATAAACCGTGAGTAAAGAAAAGGACATCTAATGTCCCACCTCTCGTGTGATTTGCTTGCAATCCAGATCATATGTGAAATATAATTGCCCTAATACTGATCCATTTTTTTTTATTTAAGAAAAGGTATAAGCATGTCATAACACTGCACTTTTTGAGGAGGTTTTTTGTGTTTTTAAGGTCATTTTTCATTAGGGAGATTATTTTTGTAGTTGTTTAGTTTTCACTCGTAAAATACTATATGGTTTTGGTTTTCTTACTGCTGGAGATAGCTGAGCACTTGTACGTGACCATCTTCAGCAGTCCATAGAGTAGAATGGAGCGTCAGTGCACACAAGTGACTGTTACTCCAAACAGTCCCTCTGTTCTTGTGATCAGCAATCAGACCACTGCTGATCAGACTGTTAGGGGGAGATTTATCATAGCACAGCGGCATACGCCTCAGCATAAATTAGGTGCAGCATCCGCCAGTCTGTGCACTTACACTTATGTGTATGCTAGCCTCTGCCCTCTTTTCAGGGAAGGGGCAGGGCTCATGGAGAAACGCCACTTACATAAAAATTTATTGATTAAAGCGGTTGTCACATCATGGACAATGAGGGGCATATCACTAGGATATGCCCCCATTGTCTTATAGGTGCAGGTCCCACTGCTAGGACCCGCACCTATATCGAGAACGGAGCCCGCAGTCTCCCTCCATTCATTTTCTACGGGGCTGTCGAAAATAGCCGAGCGCTGGCTCGGCTATTTCCGTCGGACCCATAGAAATTAATGGGAACGGGGGCCGCCCATGTGCGGTTCGCTCCTATCCACTTCTATTGGGAGCCTGCTTGTGGGGCTCCGTTCTCGATATAGGTGTGGGTCCCACCGGTGGGACCCGCACCTATAAGACAATGAGGGCATATCCTAGCGATATGCCCCTATTGTCTAAGATGAGACAACTCCTTTAAATAGAGTTAAAAAAGTCATAAATGTGCAGTTTGCGACTTTTGCATGCCACAAAAGTGACGTAGTTTAACCCTTGGGATACCGGAGGTTTTTTTTTTCGTTTTAATTTTTCTTCCCTATCTTCCTTGAGCCATAACTTTTTTATTTTTCTGTTAACATAGCTGTATAAGGGGTTTGTTTTTTGTGGGACAAGATGTACTTTCTAATGCTTTCCATTAATTATGGCATGCAATTCCTCCACCGTTTTACAGGTTTTGTTCCCATGGCGTTCCGTTTGCGGCAAAACTGACCTGTACCCTTCAACGATACCACATATATATATATATATATAGGCTTTTATGTCTAAATAGTGTAAAACTAACTTTAAACTTTGAGAAAAAACATTTTTTTTACATCACCATTTTCTGACCCCCATAACTTTTTTATAGTTATACTAGCAGAAGGACCCGGCTTCGCACGGGTATATTTAATCTATTTAATTTAATATTTGTGTGTCGTTAAAAGATATCGACAGTATCCCCCATAACAGTGACCTCTACAGCACCCTGCCCCTTTAACAGTGACCTCCACAGTCCCCCACCCCTTAACACTGACCCCCCCCCCCCCCCACAGTGCCTTGCCACTTTAAAATTGGATCTCCACAGCAGCCCATCCCCTTAACTTTGACCTTCACAGCAGCCCACCCCTTTAACAGTGAGTTTCACAGCACCCCTCTCCCTTGACAGTGACCTCCACAGTACCCCGCTGCCTTAACAGTGACCTCACAGTACACTGCTGCCTTAACAGTGACCTCCACAGCAGTTTCCCCTGCCCACTTAATAGTGACCTCCACAGTGTCCGCCCCTTTAACAGTGACCTCCACAGCAGTTGCCCCTGCCCACTTAATAGTGACCTCCACAGTGTCCGCCCCTTTAACAGTGACCTCCACAGCGGCCTGCCCCCTTAAAGGGAATCTGTCACCTATTTTGACCATATAAAACCGTTTACATAGCAATGTGCAATAAAGTACCTTCTTACCTACATGTGTCTTCTTTCTTTTATTCAACTTTTCTTTCTTTAAAAAAGTGATTTTTCTGATATGCAAATGAGGTTCCAAGGTGCCCAGAGGGGCGTTATTACTCTGCTCTAGTGCCCAGTAACGCCCCCCTGCAGTGCCCAGCCGGCCTTTCTTCCAAGCCCAGCACGCCTCCTAAGAGAGCCGTAGGCCAAGAGAGGAGGAAGGAATGCCCGATGAAGTGAATACATTAAATGACGTAATCGGGAGGGGGCGGCGCCGTAGGCAAAGAGAGGAGGAAGCACGATGGTGCAATGAATAAATTAAATTACGTAGTGGAGGGGGCGGCGCCGTTCGGAAAGTATGTGGGAGGACATTTATTTCTTAGGAGGCGTGCTGGGCTTAGAAGAAAGGCCGCTGGGCACTGCAGGGGGGGCGTTATTGGGCACTAGAGCAGAGTAATAACGCCCCTCTGGGCACCATGGAACCTCATTTGCATATCAGAAAAATCGCTTTTTGATAAGAATGAAAAGTTGAATAAAAGAAAGAAGACACATGTAGGTAAGAAGGTACTTTATTGCACATTGCTATGTAAACGGTTTTATATGGTCAAAATAGGTGACAGATTGCCTTTAACAGTGACATCCACAGTGAACACCTCTTTAACAGTGATCTCCACAGTGTCTGCCCCTTTAACAGTGACCTCCACAGCGCCCTGGCCCTTTAACAGTGACCTCCACAGCATCCTGGCCCTTTAATGGTAGGGCTACACGACATGTGTCGCGCAACATTTTGTCTCAACAATTTTTATAATGATAGGCTATTGTGTCGCACTGCGACATGTGACATGCTGCGACACGACAGTTGAAAAAAATCCATCTAAGATTGATTTCTGCGTCGCAGAATGTCATGTCGCAGTGCAACACCATAGACTATCATTATAACAATTGTCGCGTGACATTGGTGCGATATCAATGTCACGCGACACATGTAGCAGTGTAGTTGTGCCCTATGTGTCGTGCGACTTATTGTCGTGTAGCCCTAGCCTAAAGCTGACCTACAGCAGTTGTTATGTAAACCTGGAGTAAAACTGTGTGTATGTGAAGACTAAGTGCCTGTGAACTTCTATTGGCTGATAAGGGACATGTGACCGTGTGTATGGCAGTTAAGATATGAAGAGAAAGACTTGCAGGCTTGTACTGGCTAATGCAGGTATTTTTTTAGGAATATCTCAGGAATAGTACGTCCTAGAGAGCTGTGACCCCCACAAGATTTATTTTCATGTAGCAAGGGGTGTGTATATCAAGTTTCGTTGAAATCGATGGTTGCGTTTTTTTGATCAAACATACAGTACATACATACACACACACACACACACACATATATACATCCTTCTTTAAATATATAGATATATCTACTGAGCTGTGTGGTGGCTCATTTTTTGCGGGACAATCTGTAGTTTTTATTGATACCATTTTGTGATTTTTTTTATCACATTTTATTGCATTTTTTGGGGGGTAAGAGATGCAATGAAAAAATGGCATATTGGCCATATTGACCCTTTTTTCCATTATGCCATATTGAGAGAAAAAAAAAGTATACTTTAATAGTACGGGCATTTTTGGTCGCAGTGATATCAGTGATTTTTTGTTATTTATGTATATTTTTTTATTCTACGAAAAGGGGGGTGATTTAAACTTTCTTTTTATTTTTTATATAAGCTTTTTTACTTTTTTGTTATGATTTTGATGCTCGTATTTGAGCCTACAAAATCCTTTTTTTTATTTTTTTATCCTGAACTATCATGTATTTTTTACATCTGGCCAAAATAAGAATTGCAGCTTCAATACCCTAGGTCTCTTCAGCGAGACCTAGGGCATTGAATTCAATTACCGGAATCCTCATTGGCCGCAGAGGATGCTGGTAAGAAGCCCTGAAGTGCCAGCTTCTGGATTTTTTATGCATTAGATGCTGTGATCTCGCTTGATCACGGCATCTGAGGGCTCTTTCACACGAGAGGATGCCGTGCGGGTAATCCGCTGCGTGAAAGAGAGCCAAGCCGGGCTCCAGACAGCAGAGACACGGAGCATTAACATGATTGATAATGCTCTGTGCCTCTCTGTGACCTTTTTACTACAAAATCACGGTGACAACTTTATCTCACTGTGATTTTGTAGTAAAAAGATCACAGATAGGCACGGAGCATTATTAATCATGTTAATGCTCCGTGTCTCTGCTGTCTGGAGCGCGGCTTGGCTCTCTTTCATGCAGCAGATTACCTGCACGGCATCCACTCATGTGAAAGAGCCCTAAAGGCTTTAATGACCGCTGTTTGAAAACAGCGGAGACCTGCCGGCCATGACGCTCGCTACACGTGCGAGCGGGCTTCATGTTTGCCCATCGCTCCAGAGCCATACATGTATGGCGCTGGTAGCGAAGGAGTTAAAGGGGTATTCCGGTTAGATTAAAGGACAGGACAGGTCATCAGTACCTGATAGGATCAGCTGTGAGCGCTGCGGCCTTCTCTCAGCTTTCCCTAGACCAGTGACATGTTCGATACACCTTTAACCACCTCCGGACCGCCTAACGCAGATTCGCGTTCCGGAGGTGGCAGCGCTGCGCAGAGTCACGCATATACGCGTCATCTCGCGAGAGCCGTGATTTCCTGTGAACGCGCGCACACAGGCGAGTGGATCTCCAGCCTGCCAGCGGCGATCGTTCGCTGGCAGGCTGGAGATGTGATTTTATTAACCCCTAACAGGTATATTAGACGCTGTTTTGATAACAGCGTCTAATATACCTGCTACCTGGTCCTCTGGTGGTCCCTTTTGTTTGGATCGACCACCAGAGGACACAGGTAGCTCTGTAAAGTACCACAAAACACCACTACACTACACCCCCCGTCACTTATTAACCACTTATGAACCCCTGATCACCCATGATCACCCCATATAGACTCCCTGATCACCCCCCTGTCAATGATCACCCCCCTGTCATTGATCACCCCCCTGTAAGGCTCCATTCAGACGTCCGTATGATTTTTACGGATCCACGGATACATGGATTGGATCCGCAAAACACATACGGACGTCTGAATGGAGCCTTACAGGGGGGTGATCAATGACAGGCGGGTGATCACCCATATAGATTCCCTGATCACCCCCCTGTCATTGATCACCCGCCTGTCATTGATCACCCCCCTGTAAGGCTCCATTCAGACGTCCGTATGATTTTTACGGATACATGGATCGGATCCACAAAACACGTACGGACGTCTGAATGGAGCCTTACAGGGGGGTGATCAATGACAGGGAGGTGATCACCCATATAGATTCTCTGATCACCCCCCTGTCATTGATCACCCCCCTGTAAGGCTCCATTCAGACGTCCGTATGATTTTTACGGATACATGGATCGGATCCACAAAACACGTACGGACGTCTGAATGGAGCCTTACAGGGGGGTGATCAATGACAGGGAGGTGATCACCCATATAGATTCTCTGATCACCCCCCTGTCATTGATCACCCCCCTGTAAGGCTCCATTCAGACGTCCGTATGATTTTTACGGATCCACGGATACATGGATCGGATCCGCAAAACACATACGGATGTCTGAATGGAGCCTTACAGGGGGGTGATCAATGACAGGGGGGGTGATCACCTCATATACACTCCCTGATCACCCCCGTCATTGATCACCCCCCTGTAAGGCTCCATTCAGACGTCCGTATGTGTTTTGCGGATCCGATCCATGTATCCGTGGATCTGTAAAAATCATACGGACGTCTGAATGGAGCCTTACAGGGGGATGATCAATGACAGGGGGGTGATCACCTCATATAGACTCCCTGATCACCCCCTGTCATTGATCACCCCCCTGTAAGGCTCCATTCAGACGTCCGTATGATTTTTACGGATCCACGGATCGGATCCGCAAAACACATACGGACGTCTGAATGGAGCCTTACAGGGGGGTGATCACCTCATATACACTCATTGATCACCCCCCTGTAAGACTCCATTCAGACATCCGTATGTGTTTTGCGGATCCGATCCATATATCCGTGGATCCGTAAAAATCATACGGACGTCTAAATGGAGCCTTACAGGGGGGTGATCAATGACAGGGGGGTGATCAATAACAGGGGGGTGATCAGGGAGTCTATATAGGTGATCACCCCCCTGTCATTGATCACCCCCCTGTAAGGCTCCATTCAGACATTTTTCTGCCTAAGTTAGCGGAAATTGTTTTGTTTTTTTTTTGTTTTTTTTTCTTACAAAGTCTCATATTCCACTAACTTGTGTCAAAAAATAAAATCTCACATGAACTCACCATACCCCTCACGGAATCCAAATGCGTAAAATTTTTTAGACATTTATATTCCAGACTTCTTCTCACGCTTTAGGGCCCCTAGAATGCCAGGGCAGTATGAATACCCCACATGTGACCCCATTTCGGAAAGAAGACACCCCAAGGTATTCCGTGAGGGGCATATTGAGTCCATGAAAGATTGAAATTTCCGCTAACTTGTGCCAAAAAAAAAAAATTCTATGAACTCGCCATGCCCCTCATTGAATACCTTGGGGTGTCTTCTTTCCAAAATGGGGTCACATGTGGGGTATTTATACTGCCCTGGCATTTTAGGGGCCCGAAAGCGTGAGAAGAAGTCTGCGATCCAAATGTCTAAAAATGCCCTCCTAAAAGGAATTTGGGCCGCTTTGCGCATCTAGGCTGCAAAAAAGTGTCACACATGTGGTATCGCCGTACTCAGGAGAAGTTGGGGAATGTGTTTTGGGGTGTCATTTTACATTTACCCATGCTGGGTGAGAGAAATATCTTGGTCAAATGCCAACTTTGTATAAAAAAATGGGAAAAGTTGTCTTTTGCCAAGATATTTATCTCACCCAGCATGGGTATATGTAAAATGACACCCCAAAACCCATTCCCCAACTTCTCCTGAGTACGGCGATACCAGATGTGTGACACTTTTTTGCACACATTCCAAAGTGCACCTTTCGGAGTTCACCGGTCATTTTTTACAGATTTTGATTGCAAACTACTTCTCACGCATATGGGCCCCTAAAATGCCAGGGCAGTATAACTACCCCACAAGTGATCCCATTTTGGAAAGAAGACACCTCAGGGTATTTCGTGAGGGGCATGGCGAGTTCCTAGAATTTTTTATTTTTTGTCACAAGTTAGTGGAATATGAGACTTTGTAAGAAAAAAATAAAATAAAAAATAAATCATCATTTTCCGCTAACTTCAGACAAAAAATAAAAAGTTCTATGAACTCACTATGCCCATCAGTGAATACCTTAGGGTGTCTACTTTCCGAAATGGGTCATTTGTGGGGTGTTTGTACTGTCTGGGCATTGTAGAACCTCAGGAAACATGACAGGTGCTCAGAAAGTCAGAGCTGCTTCAAAAAGCGGAAATTCACATTTTTGTACTATAAAAACTTTTACCCAAACCATTTTTTTTTACCCAAACATTTTTTTTTTATCAAAGACATGTAGAACAATAAATTTAGCGAAAAATGTATATATGGATGTCGTTTTTTTTGCAAAATTTTACAACTAAAAGTGAAAAATGTCGTCATTTTTTTGCAAAAAAAATCGTTAAATTTCGATTAATAACAAAAAAAGTAAAAATGTCAGCAGCAATGAAATACCACCAAATGAAAGCTCTATTAGTGAGAAGAAAAGGATGTAAAATTCATTTGGGTGGTAAGTTGCATGACCGAGCAATAAACGGTGAAAGTAGTGTAGTGCAGAAGTGTAAAAAGTGGCCTGGTCATTAAGGGGGTTTCAGCTAGCGGGGTTGAAGTGGTTAATTATAAATCTGTTCCTTAGCCTCTATCCTGTGGAAAAGAAATAAGATTTATCAAACCAGTGTAACGTAGAACCGGCTGAATTGCCCATAGCAACCAATCAGTTTCCACCTTTCATTTTCCAAAAGAGCGCTGAAAAATTAAGGTGAAATCTGCTTGCTTTATCTTTACATTGGTTTGATAAATCCCACGCTTGGTGATATATGACGTCACTGCGCCGGCCGACGTGATCACGGGCCGCATGAAATTTTGCACCAGATCTTCAGTCAATATGGCGGTGGCCAGCATGTCGTGAGCAAATGGATGAGGTAAGTATGATGTAATTCATTCATAAAGCAAATTTTTATGTAAAATTTCGCGAAGCAGCTGAATCTAATATTTGAATACTTCGCTCAACACTATAGAAAAAAGGAAAGTTCAGCAGCCCTCACCTGCCCCACCTTCACCTGTGAGCACGGAGGACCTGTGTCAGGTCCGGGTAACACAGTGAAATAGGGTTCAAGAAATCCAGCTCCACTTCGATAAAGGAAACATTTATTTTGCTTGTGGTAAAATCACATCTAGTTACAATTACAATAGTCTTGTGTTAAAGATGTGTGAATTTTATTCTATATTTTGTATATCTAGGATTGTAATTAGTTAACTTTTTCTACTTCCAAGTGCCCACCCACCCCCCTCTTTGTTTCAAGACTGGAGAGGAGAGAGAGGGGGGCAAAGAGCTGTGCTGTGGGAAGTGTGATTTCTCATCTTTCTACAGGTGTCCCATAGAGTGTCAGGCATTGCCTTATGCATGAACAGGTGGAATGCGTAAGCCAATCATATGGCTTGATGATATGTATATATTATTCACTGCCTATAGGGAAGCACCTCTTTAAAGTGTCACATATGACGTAGGCAGTATTCTTGTTAGAATAAACTCCATTACAAAATGGCGATGGTAACCAGATGTTTACACTAGTTCACATTCCAAAGTAGGACCCAGTGCGCAGAAGCCAGGGTGCTATCTTCTCTCTCTTATCTCTTCTTCCTTTTTGACCAATGAAACAATGTTTTAGCCTCAGTGAGGACTGCCCTCCTCTGAAAATGTATATACGCTTACCCCATGTAATTAAAGTTAGAGATTGCTTTGACCAACTTCTTTGTCAGTGTTCAGTCTCTCAGCCACGCGTGGATATTAACCCCTGGGGGGGGGGGTACATTGATCTGGAACACCAGAGTGTATCTAAAATGCCCTAATTTAGGGTGGTTTTAACACTTGTCTACGCGTTTTGGGCTACAAAAAAAAATTGAAGCCTTTCTTGAACCCCTTCGCTCAACACTAGTTATAAACAAGATGCTTTAGATGTGTCAGGAGAGTGGACTGATCCACGAATGTGTGCCGGCCGTTCCATGCATTGGGGACCGGGCACCATCTGTGCGGTTGCTGTAGATGGATCCAGACCCATTCAACTTGAATGGGTCCGTGATCCGTCTGCACCGCAAAAAAATAGAACATGTAGTGCTTCCGTTTCACACCGCTCACTCTGGATTGCAGACCCATTCAAGAGAATGGGTCCGCATCCGTGATACAGTGCACAAACCGATGGTGCTCGTATATTGCGGACCTACTGTTTGCGGGCTGCAGGCATGAGCCCTAAAAGTGTTTTCTCCATGTTTGTGCCGGGATACGTTCCCACCTTTGAAGAAAGAAAGACGAGGATCTCTCATACTGTCTCATGTAATACTTTATTGATCATTTTTATTTATTTAGGACAATGCATTTGATAACACTATTATTTGCATCAGTGCCATCATTCAATAACATTGTGATCTGCACAGATTGCTGGCAAGGCCAACTCTTGGATGTCACATTGCAGTCTCTTTCAATTACAGATGCAATCGTGAAAAGCTGCTGCTCGGTGGAGGCCAAACTGTGAACGGTAAGACTTCAAGCATCACCTTCCAGCAGGGATTCCTCATTCCCTACCATGCACTTCATCCACCGCACGTGGGGTGATTGCTGAGCCGCCCTCACCTGCCGAAAACCCGGCCAGAAACCTCCGCCGATCCGCTATCTTCCCAGCGTGACGTCACTTGCACAGCGCCACCACCAGGTCGCCGGCTGATGACGTCATAGAAGATGAAGCGGGTATAGGCGGCGCAGTGTGCTGAGGTAACTGGCGGGATGACGGGGTGATACGTTCTCATGTATGTCACGGTTCACTCTACTGTCCATTCATGTCGTGATAGGGGTGAGAAGTGATTGTGTTGTGGTGCAGACTAGGGTGAGGAGTATGAGGCATGGATACATTCCCGTGTTATTACTGGGCTGGGGGAAAGTGAACGTTTTCCTAAAGTAATAGAAATGTGAAACATTAATAGAAAGTAAAAAAACTGTAAGCACAATGCAGAGCCAGCTCTGACCCAGATGGACACCACAAGTGCTGACAGCCCAGTGACTAGGACAATTGCAGTACAGGTAGCACTACTTTCCCCTCAGATTCAAACAGAGCCTTAAAGGGATTGTCTCCAGCAAATGGTATTTATCATGTAGCCAAAGTTAAAGGTGTTTTCAGAGACTTTAAAGGGATTCTGTCACCTCCTTTTACCCTATAGAGCTGCGGATATGCACGGCTAGATCGCCGCTAGCATGTCCGCAATATACCGGTCCCATAAAGCGGTGTCCTTTTATTGAGTTTAAAAAATGATTTTAGAGATATGGAAATGAGCCTGGTAAGGTGCCCAGGGGCTATACTAACCTTCTTGGTGCCCAGCCACGCCCCCCTGTGAAGGAGCCCAGCACCGCCTGCGTCCTCCGAATCTCCTCCTTTCATCACAGTTAGATTGCCGTACTCATGCGATGCGCAGTGTCGGTATAGTGTTCCTTCCCTGTGCTGGCATCAGCCTCAGGGAAGGAACTGCGCATGCGCGATCTAACTGTGAGCAAGGAGGAGATTCGGAGGACACAGGCGGAGCTGGGCTCCTTCACAGGGGGGCATGGCTGGGCACCATAAGGGTAAGTACAGCCCCTTGGGCACCTTACTAGGCTCATTTACATATCTCTAAAATAATTTTTTAAACAAAATAAAAGGACACTGCTTTATGGGACAGGTATATTGCGGACATGCTAGCGGCGATCTAGCCGTGCACGTCTGCATCTCTATACGGTAAAACGAGGTGACAGAATCCCTTTAAGGCCCCCTGCACACAGCCGTGAGCGGTCCGTGGAACCGCGGCCTGGATCCCTCCAGAGAGCAGGAGCGCACGGCGTCATTGGTTGCTATGACGCCGTGCGCTCCCTGCTGCCGGCACAGTACAGTAATACACTGGTATAGATCATACCAGTGTATTACTGTATTGCGGCGGCAGCAGGGAGCGCACGGCGTCATAGCAACCAATGACGCCGTGCGCTCCTGCTCTCAGGAGGGATCCAGGCCGCGGTTCCACGGACCGCTCACGGCTGTGAAACACGGCCGTGTGCAGGGGGCCTAAAGGGTTTCTGTCACCTGAAAAATGGGTATTAAGCTGACTGACATTAGCGATGTGCTAATGTCAGCTGAAAATATTAGCGCCATCTCACTGCCTGCCGCCGTTATTAAGAAAAACAAACTTGTATAATATGGTAATTAGCCTCTAGGTGCAGGGGGGCGTTGCCCCTGCTCCTAGAGGCTCCATTGTCCAACCTCTGGCCACACCCTGCTACACTAGATTGACAGGGCCGGGCACCGTTGGTCTCCTACCTCCGGCCCTGTCTGCAGTGTAAATCTCGTGCCATTCAGTATTCGGCGCAGACGCAGTGAGTCAGACAGCTTAATACCCATTTTTCAGGTGACAGAAACCCTTTTACCCCATAAGGACCCATGACGTAGCTGTATGTCATGTATCTGATTCCTAAACATGGCGCCCGCGTGTAGCGGGAGCCTTAGCCGCGGGGTCTCTGCTATTTTAAATAGCAGAGAGTAGACCCGCGGCACATGTATGCGATTAGCCATAAGGCTGATTGCATATATCGTACCTTTCAGATGCCGTGGTGAAATGTGACCACGGCATCTGCGCAGACCGGAACCAGAAGTCTAGCGCTTCCGGTCCAGTAATAGCGTTCCCCCGCTGAGATGGGGGAACCTGTTACCTTGCGCTAATTGACCGAAGCCTCAAGCAGGCTTCAGAGTTAATGTATAGAGCAATACGGGCCACTAGGTGGCAACCTTGTATTGATATAGTGCAAATGAAGTCTTCAATGATGGCTATTTAGCCATGACTGAATACTATGGCAATCGAATGATTGCCAGTTACTGTCACCCTAGGTGACTTAAAAAAAAGTTTTTACAAATATAATTTTTTTTTAAAAAACCTAAAATTTCAAATCATCCCCTTCCTTAAAATAAAAATACTTAACCAATAAAAAAATAAACATCATGGGCATCGCCGCATGCGAAAATTCCCATACTATTAAAATATAACAATATTAATGGCATACAGCAAATGGCGTGACGGGGGAAAAAAAACCAGCCCTTTTTTTTTCCGCTTGTATCATTGGGGGACACAAGACCGTGGGGATAGCTGCTGGTGCCACTAGACTGAAAAGTGATAGCTCCTCCCCTGCCGGCTATACCCCCTCCAGCCTGGAGAGAGCATATCAGTTTTAAGCTTAGTGTCGTAGGAGGCAGACCTCCCTGCTTGCAGAGCGGCTTCCTTTTGTTATTTTTATTTTTTCCCTTTTAGGTAGGGGAAACAGAGGCGCCTAGCCCTTCTGTCTACCCCGGGAGCAAGGCCAGTGTCGGATTCCCTCACCGCCCGACCTCCCCCAAGAAGAAAAGGTGGACCAGAGCAGCCCAGCTTCCTGCCAGCCTAAGGGTCACCTGGATCCGGCGAGACCCCCCCGCCATTCCAGTCTCCCGCCACTTCATGTGCTAGCTGCTGAACTCTGAGGAGGGGTGAAGAGAAGAGGATGAAGATGGGGTGATTACTCTGGATTAGGCGAGTATTATCTGCACCCTCCATCCCTCCCCCCTTTCATTCCCTCCTCCCCCCCTCCCCTTTCCTCTCCATTCGGTCACAGAGTTAGGATGGAAGCCTTCCGTCCTTTTATTTTTTTCAGGGGGGCACTGGGAACCATTCCTGAGAAGATCCACACCTGGTCTCTCTCTATGCACAGGAAATACTTACCTGGCCCTTACTCCACTGATGGCACATTTTCCGCTGCACTTACACAGGCTGTGGGCTCTTCCACCCAGATCCTGATCATAACCGAAAATGCAGCTGAACAGGAAGAGAAACACACACATCCGGTCGGGACCCAAGCAGAGGAGTCTGTAGCCTGTAAGAGTGCAGTAGGGACAGTGACATCTGAGAATAGAGGGATGGGTAAATATTAACTAAAGAAATGGCATTATAAAACACGTGGAGAACCCCTTTTATAGCTGACATTTGCTGCATCTGTTCTTTGGGTACCAGACAATGTACAGGTAATTTTGAAGCGAAAACTGCTTGCTCAAGCACCGCTATCTCTTCAAACAGCTGATCGGCCAGGAATTGGACCAGCACCAATCTGATATTGATGACCTATCCTGCACAGCCCCTTTAAGATGTCCATAAATTACACGCCATATCTTTGATAGGCCATCAATATCAAATTAGTGGGGGGACTGACACCCAGCAGTCCCCACTCCCAGTCAGCTGTTCCGGAGTAACTCTGGTGCTGGAAGTGAGCTGGTTAGAGTAGTGCTGCTCCCATTGAAGTGAATGAACGGAGCAGTATAGTTCCTGTGCTGGAGCTACTCCAGAACAGATACTCCTTTTGATATTGATGGCATGTAATAAGGATGCGTCATCAAGATCAGAATCCTGGACAGCGTCTTTAAAGGGACACTGACAGGCCCGATAAACATTATTAGTTATTTCTTATGCAGTCATAGGTCTATTAAAGTGTATTCCAATCACATAAGAGTACCCCCTGTCCGCATTTTAAACCATGTAAAAACAACTTTATAATCATCTGTCAGTCACCTTCCTTTATGCCAAAGGGGGCGCTAGGAAACGACAGTTGGGGCGCGGCTGGGCACAAAGGTGGGAGAAAAAACGCCCCTTGGGCATAAAGGAAGGTGATTGACAGATGATTATAAAGTTGCTGTGTCCCTTTAAGTTGCTGTAGAGGGTTCTAACAGCAGGTTGCCCCTCTTTTTACCATTTAACAAACATGCATTTTATAAATAATAAATAAGCCTCAAAAAAGTACGTTGCTTAGTGGCGTCGCAGGTCCCAATGGTGAAGTGGGTACAGTTCACACAGGTGAAAGCGTTTCTTTTGATTGGACCGCGCTGCCTCAGAAGTCACAGGAAATCCACAATCGAAGCCAGCAAGATAATCACGGACATGGGGAAGCAAACAGGCCAGTCAAAGCCTCTCCTCTCCTTTCCAAGCTTCTATGGAACACCAAAATTGCATCCAATAGTGAAGTACCGTCATACAGATTGGAGTAGAAAATGGTTTTATTATACTCACCATGTACAAGTATATACAGGCAGTATACAATGAATCAATCACCATTGTATACTGCCTGTATATACTTGTACATTGTGAGTATAATAAAACCATTTTCTACTCCAATCTGTATGACGGTACTTCACTATTGGATGCAATTTTGGTGTTCCATAGAAGCTTGGAAAGGAGAGGAGAGGCTTTGACTGGCCTGTTTGCTTCCCCATGTCCATGATTATCTTGCTGGCTTCGATTGTGGATTTCCTGTAACAAACATGCATGTTTGAGCCGAGGGTGCAAGTTTTGGAGGGTATACAATTTTTTTTCCCTTTTAATTATCGTGCGACAGCTGCAGTCCTCAGACAAACCACTGTATTCTTCTGGACTGCAGCTGTACTTCTATTTACAAACTGTCAGTACAGAAAGTCTGGGTATATCCCTGGCCTAAATATGCAGCATTCTAATAAGGTTATCATCGTGGAAACATATTGCTGACGACCTTGTAACAACCACAAGCCCGACCCAACATTGCAGAAATTTTATATTGACTTGTGAGTGATCAGATGTAGCTGAGGATAGGCCATCTATAGTAAAATCCTGGACAACCCCATAAAAGTTAGAATAGGGGGAAACCATTAGCATGAGGGATGTTCAGAAAGGATTCACACAGTTTTGGTTTTTGTATGGGCTTTATTTTGTCAAAATGTGTTCTTTATACATCTCCTTCCCTTATGCCACTCATGTTTTTGCTAAAGAAAAAACACTCAATCTGCACTATAATAGCTTTGTCTGAATTAGGCCCAAATGTTCATTTCACCAGCATTGCCTGCCTTACAAAAGACTATCATTCTATGTCGATCATCTAAAAGCAGTGAACATCTAGATTTTGCTTACCTGAAAATATTTGTTCCTTGAGGTCCAAAGGCAACACTGAATGGGTTTGCAGCTCCGGTTCTAATTAGGACAGAAGAAGCAAATATTGAGGAACAAACAAAAAGGAACAAAACAAACAAGTTCCTCTTGTCCTTCAGGCAGCACTGAATGGGATTTAGGTAGGAATTCAGGGGTAGCTATTTGGAACACCAGCGCAGGACAGGACTGCAATGTCAAAGGCTGAACCTGCACAAGAGATGTCCAGCCTATAGAGTTTTTGGCAAAGGTATTGGATGATATCCAAGAGGCTGATTGACAGTTCTGATCCAGAGAAAGCAAGCAATTCTGCCCAGGAGGCAGCAGGGCTCCAGATGGCGACCAAAATGGTCGCCAATGCGACTAAGAATTTACAAATGGCGACAAGACTTTTTAGTCTTGTCGCCATTTGCGACTAGACCCTCCGCGGCAGCTCTGCAGTAGAACAGCGACGGGCACAGGAGCTGATCGTTCTCTGCCGCCGATGTTCTCCTCAGTCTGAGTCAGCTCGGTCACAGCACACAGAGACGCTGGCAGCAGGGAGGGGAGGGGCTCGGGAGCAGTGTAATCTGATCCTAGAGTGGAGGCTGCTTCTGCCAGCCCCTCCCCTCCCCGCCCACCAACCAATCAGAGCTGAGGCAAGGCAAGCACTAGCAGCTCTGAGTCACTGACAAGTACAGGGAGAAAGAATCGGATGAGTCACAGGTGAAAAGAACTAAAGATCCGACTTGTGACTCATTCGATTCTTTCTTAGACTCCCTGTACAGTGTGCCCCCAACACCCCAGTATAAGAAACATTGGTGGCACAGCGTGCTCCCCAACACCCCAGTATAAGAAACATTGGTGGCACAGTGTGCCCCCCCCAACACCCCAGTATAAGAAACATTGGTGGCACAGTGTGCCCCCCCAACACCCCAGTATAAGAAACATTGGTGGCAGTGTGCCCCCCCCAACACCCCAGTATAAGAAACATTGGTGGCAGTGTGCCCCCTCCCAACACCCCAGTATAAGAAACATTGGTGGCACAGTGTGCCCCCTCCCAACACCCCAGTATAAGAAACATTGGTGGCACAGTGTGCCCCCTCCCAACACCCCAGTATAAGAAACATTGGTGGCTCAGTGGGAAGTGCCAATGAGGGTTAAAAAATAACTTTAAAAAATTAACTCACCTCCTCCAGTTGATCGCGTAGCTGTCGGTCTCCTGTTCTGTCTTCAGGACCTGTGGTGATGTCACTGAGCTCATCACATGGTCCATTACCATGGTGATGAATCATGTGATGTATCATGTGATGAGCACAGTGATGTCACCACAGGTCCTTTGACAGGTCCTGAAGAAAGAACAGGAGATGATCAATTGGAGGAGGTGAGTTAATTTTTATTTTTTAACCCTCATTGGCACTCCCCACTGCGCCACCAATGTTCATTATATTGAGGGGGGGGGGGGGGCACACTGCGCCACCAATGTTTATTATACTGGGGTGTTGGGGGGGTGCACACTGCGCCACCAATGTTTATTATATTGAGGGGGGCACACTGCGCCCCCCAATGTTTATTATACTGGGGTGTTGGGGGGGTAATGTTTATTATATTGAGGGGGGCACACTGCGCCACCAATGTTTACTATACTAGGGTGTTGGGGGGGTGCGCACTGCGCCACCAATGTTTATTATATTGAGGGGGGGCACACTGCGCCCCCCAATGTTTATTATACTGGGGTGTTGGGGGGGTAATGTTTATTATATTGAGGGGGGCACACTGCGCCACCAATGTTTACTATACTAGGGTGTTGGGGGGGTGCGCACTGCGCCACCAATGTTTATTATATTGAGGGGGGCACACTGCGCCACCAATGTTTATTATATTAGGAAGGCACACTGCGCCACCAATGTTTATCATACTGGGGTGTTGGGGGGCGCACTGCGCCACCAATGTTTATTATATTGACCTTCTACTAAGCATTCTGTATTAAAGAATGCTATTATTTTCCCTTATAACCATGTTATAAGGAAAAATAATACAGTGAATAGACTTTCATCCTAGCAACCAAGAGTGAAAATCGCACCGCATCCGCACTTGCTTGCGATTTTCACGCAGCCCCATTCACTTCTATGGGGCCTGCGTTGCGTGAAAAACGCACAACATAGAGCATGCTGCGATTTTCACGCAACGCACAAGTGATGTGTGAAAATCACCGCTCATGTGCACAGCCCTATAGAAGTGAATGGGTCCGGATTCAGTGCGGGTGCATTCCGGTATTTTGAATGCCAGATCCGGCACTAATACATTCCTATGGGAAAAAATGCTGGATCCGGCATTCAGGCAAATCTTCAGTTTTTTTCGTCTGAGATAAAACCGTAGCATGCTGCGGTTTTATCTTTTGCCTGATCAGTCAAAATGACTGAACTGAAGACCTCCTGATGCATCCTGAACGGATTACTCTCTATTCAGAATGCATAGGGATATGCCTGATCAGTTCTTTTCCGGTATAGAGCCCCTGTGACGGAACTCTATGCCGGAAAAGAAAAACACTAGTGTGAAAGTACCCTAAAATATTAAGTTTAAATCCCCCCTTTCCCAATTTTACATATAAAATATATAAACAATAAACAAATAAACATATTACATAGCGCTGTCCAAACTATTAAATTATTAAAAAATATCTCCTATGCGGTGAGCATTCGCCATTTTTTAGTCACCTTGTCACCCCAAAAAATAGGATAGGACTGTTCTATTATGGGCCGAATGTTTCATAAAATGCGAAATGCACGCGGCTTTTTTTGGTGTTGTTTTTTTTTTTTGCGCGGTATTGAGTATCGCAATACTTTTTATGGTGACGAAAGCGAATCAAAATTTTGGTATCAAAACAACCCTATGCCGATCTGATCGGCGTAGCGTTGTCACGATACCAAAATTTTGATTCGGTTTCGATTTGGCGACTAAAAATTTGATTTGGCTCCTAAATTTTTCAGTTCAGGAGCCAATGGCTACTAGGTATTTTTTTTAGTGTGGAGCACTGGGCAGCAGTGAATCTTGTGGAGTGTGGCTTTTTTTGTAACGGTGATGCTTTATAGGTTGCTGAGATGACCACCATTATTCATCTTGCAAAGTCGCTTTACGGGCTTTCAGTCCCGTTCTGGGACCTTGGAACTGCAGAAACAAAGATTTTTCTTTTCTGAAGGATGATGTCGAACAAATGTTTTTTCAGAAAATGTAGCACTTCCTGTTGGTTTGTTTGAGGTTCCGGAAATAATGCTGGCAAGAAAAACTCTTGAGTAAGATTTGCCACTGAGTTGACTTTTGGAAAGAATGACGGGACAGTCCTGTAAATTATACGTCTGGACGAACGTGCAGTCTACAGAAAAGTGCCTGGAGTTCCGAGAATCTTCTTGCTGTAGATATACCTACTAGGAAGATATGTGGGAAAGATTTATTTAACCAATCATTAGTAACAGGAGTCGTCCCGGAGATGGAAATTGGCAAATGTCGTGCCCATCACAAGAAAGGTAGTAAGGAGGAATCGAGCAACTATAGACCAGTGAGTCTGACATCAATAGTAGGCAAATTAATGGAAACCCTATTAAAGGAATAGGATTGTGGAACATCTAAAATCCCATGGATTGCAAGATGAAAAACAGCATGGGTTTACCTTCAGGGAGATCATGTCAAACAAATCTTAAAGATTTTTTGACTGGGTGACTAAAATAATAGACGGTGGAGGTGCAGTAGACATCGCATATCTAGATTTTAGTAAGGCTTTTGACACTGTCCCACATAGAAGACTTATCAATAAACTGCAGTCATTGAGCATGGACTCCCATATTGTTGAGTGGATTAGGCAGTGGCTGAGTGACAGACAACAGAGGGTTGTAGTCAATGGAGAACATTCAAACAAGGTCATGTTACCAGTGGGATTCCACAGGGATCTGTACTGGGACCAATTTTGTTAATATCTTCATAATTGATATTGCAAAAGGCCTCGATGGTAAGGTTGTCTTTTTGCTGATGACACAACGATATGTAACAGGGTTGATGTTCCTGGAGGGAAACGCCAAATGGAAAAGGATTTAGGAAAACTAGAAGAATGGTCAGAAACCTCTGGCAACTAAATTTAATGTGGATAAGTGCAAGATAATGCACCTGGGGCGTAAAAAACCCAAGGGCAGAAATATAGAAATTGACACAGTCCTGACTCAGTATCTGAGGAAAGGGATTTAGGAGTAATTATTTCAGAAGACTTAAAGTGGGAAGACAATGTATAAGAGCAGCACGAATGCCAGCAGAATGCTTGGATGTATAGGGAGAGGTATAAGCAGTAGAAAGAGTGAAGTGCTTATGCCGCTGTACAGATCACTGGTGAGACCTCACTTGGAGTATTGGTGCGCAGTACTGGAGGCCATATCTCCAAGAAGGATATAGATACTCTATAGAGAAGTCAGAGAAGAGCTACTAAACTACTGTCCAGTGATTGGCAGGATAAAACGTTACCAGGAAAGTAGTTAAAGAGACCTTAATATGTATAGCTTGGAGAAAGAAGAGACCAGAGGGGATATGATAGAAACTTTTAAATACATAAAGGGAATCAACTCGGTAAAGTGAGGAGAGCATATTTAAAAGAAGAAAAACTACCACAAGAGGACACAGTTTTAAATTAGAGGGGCAAAAGGTTTAAAAGTATATAAGGAAGTATTACTTACTGAGAGAGTAGTGGATGCATGGAATAGCCTTCCTGCAGAAGTGGTAGCGGCAAATACAGTGAATGAGTTTAAGCATGCATGGGATAGGCATAAGGCTATCCTTTATATAAGATAGGGCCAGGGACTATTCATAGGATTCAGATATATTGGGCAGACTAGATGGGCCAAATGGTTCTTATCTGCCGACACATTCTATGTTTCTATCTTTTTGTGACAGGTCTCTGAGCATAGCTTTGTCTAGTGGCTCAAACGGAGGACCCGACAGGTAATCCAGCACCAAAGACAAGTCCCATTGCAGGCGACGAGGTCTGATGTGTGGTCGCAGATTGTTGACCACTTTAAAAAAAAAATTGATAAATGGTTGGTCAGAGAATTTATTATTATACAGAGAATTAATAGCTGCAAATTGTAACTTTAAGGTGGGTTTACAGGGCTGATGGAACAGCCAACAGTCTGCTGCTCCCCCAGTGAAGGTGACCATAATGCTGTAGAAATCGAACTGTTTCTACAATCTGGTGACACAAGTGATCTTGGGAGTCTGCGATTAGTAGCCAGTCATCGAGGTACATAAGTATTTGTATTCCTTGGAGTCTCAATGTGGAAAGTGCCATGAATGAGAACTTGGTAAAGACTTGTGGAGCTGAAGTGATTCCGAAGGGGAGACAGGTGAATTGTTAGTGTAGTATTCTGAACTGGTGACAGATCGCTACCTACATAGGAACTTCCTGTATTTTTTTCTTATTGGCAAGTGCAAATAGGAGTCCAAAAGTTGTTGTTTTTTTTAAAAGACGATGCCACCTTGAAGTATTGTAATGGCGGATTTTATGGAGTCCTTCTTGAGGAATCTGTTTCGGTTGTAAATGTCCATTATGAAATGCCATTTGTTTTGGAACAGAGAGTACAGGAGAGTACACTCCTTGTCCTTTCTCCCCTTTTGGAACTTCTTCCAGAGCTTCTTTTTGAAGAAATTCTATTAGTTGATCCCAGACATGTGGCTTTGTTGAGGACACTGAGCGACGAATTTGTCTGGAAGGCAGACAAATTCCGAGGAGTAACCATCTCTTATTTTTGACTGTACCGAGGTATCTGAAGTATCAGTTGAGCAATGTAGGTGATGTCCTGCCAGCCTGGTGCCTACCTGGTGCAGTGGTTACTCTGGCTTGAGCAGAATTCCTTCTTCTCATTTTTTCTTGGGTGGTGAAAGAATTGAATCTTCCCTTCAGAGTCAATGGTATGTCTGGCTTCCTCTACTGGGAACTGAAAAAAAAATCTTCTACCATCCACGTCTCTGGTTAGAAAAATTTTGAGTTTTCTGTTTAGGGAAGTTGAGGAAACAATTCCCTGTATCTTTACTAAGTTGCCTTTAAGACTTCCTTTTCATTCTTTTACCAAACAGGCTTGAGTGAAAGATAGGTAGAGCCACAGAAATGGGTTCTTAGAATGATACATCACCCTTCCAGGATTTAATCCACAGGGCTCGACGAGATGAGTTGGAGAACATTATAGTTCTTAGCCGATAGTACTCACATATCCAAGGGAAAAATCCAGAGGAATTCACTGCTAATTTCAAGAAAGAAAGATCATTCAAAAATCTGCTCCTTTGGGGTACCGTCCATAAGGTCTCTTCATATTTGGCTGAGCCAGAGCCTGAGAGTTACTGCAGCTGGCACCGGAGGCAAGGCATGCTTGACAGAAAGAGGAGGACAGTTGCTAATTTCTACGTAGAGAGAGAATCCACTTTTCTTCAACAGAGAGGAGTCAACAGAAAACACTGCCTTTTTGCTATTTGGCTACTGGAATATCGACTTTAGTGATGAAGTCCTATTCTTCTGACTCCTTGGGGTCCACTTTATACATAGCATGAAACCCTTGATGCAAAATCATTTTTTTATAATCTGGTTTAGCCCAACGTTGTTAAGATAATACTTAATATCTGGATAGCTTGGGGACACCTTTGCCTTTTTTGGAGAGACAAAATAAAAAAAAGGGTCCGATTGATGGTTGCAGTAAGGGGGGGGGGAATATCGTCTTTTTCTATAGCAACTTAACTGCACTAACTAACTTAAAAGCTTGTATCTTTATGAAAAACAAAAAAATTCGGAAATATCCTGATCAAAATCTCCATTAAAAAACTTCTCTCTCAGAGAGAAACCTGGATATCCAAAGAAGCCAAAAGAGGAGGACCGAAGACTTGCCGTTTCGGACGTCTTTGTTTCTTGTGATGTTTTTTATGTTTCTTTCTTTTTTTTCCTGAATTTATCAAACTTTATTTCATTTTCCTGGAACCATTGAAGGAATCCTGATGTCCACTTGGTACACTGGTTACAGGTTTCATTAGATTCACGTCAGGTAAGGGCTGTTGGCATTCAGAACACAGCCTGTGCCTTGGATTTTCTTTCTCCCTTCTACTGAGGAGAAATGCTGGCCATCTGAAACAGAAAAAGACATTAGGCCCCTGTCAGGAAAGCGAGTCCCATGCATTGCTATGTAACCCTTATAGGTCTGGAATGTACTGGATAACACTTGCATAATGCTGTCAGTGTTATCCAATACATTCCAGAACTGTAAGGGTTACATAGCATCATAAATCCATATAATGCTATGCATCCCCGCCAGTGCTGGGAGGTCAGGACAGGTGATCTCGCTGCCACGCACTGTGAGTTCGATGCATAAGACTCTCATGTGAAAGGGGCCTTAGGCTGAGTTCACACGGGCGAGATTTCCGCGCGGGTGCAATGCAGTAGGTGAACGCATTGCACCTGCACTGAATCCTGACCCATTCATTTCAATGGGGCTGTGCACATGAGCGTTTTTTTTCATGCATCACTTCTGCAATGCTTTAAAATCGCAGCATGCTCTATATTCTGCGTTTTTAACGCAGCCCTGGCTCCATAGAAGTGAATGGGGCTGCGTTCATAACGCATTGGATCTGCAAGCAAGTGCGGATGCAATGCGTTTTTCACTGATGGTTGCTAGGAGATGTTGTTTGTAAATCTTCAGTTTTTTTATCACGCGCGTGAAAAACGCATCAAAACGCATTGCACCCGCGCGGAAAAAACTGAACAACTAAACGCAATTGCAGCCAAAACTGACTGAACTTGCTTGCAAAATGGTGCGAGTTTAACTGAACGCACCCTGAACGCATCCGGACCAAATCTGTCACGCTCGTGTGAACTCAGCCTAACTGTTCGTCCAGACAGGAGAGTATACGGCTAGGAGAAAGGCTGCAATAAGGTAACTTAATGTCTGCAGGACTCAGCTGCCCGTCAAGTGTAGGAGAGTCACTGCAAGGTACAGTTTAAATAGGCTGCCAGGGTCTGAACTACGCTGTGCCTGCGCAGATCGTAATATTAGACGCCGATGGCATAGCGGGCGAAATCTCATGATAACTTCTCAAATCACGCATTGGGCTGGAAGCAAAGCTCAAGTGCGGCCACCAGCAGGGCTAAGGCAGGTCTCACAATGCATGCACACTCCACAGGCGTGTACAAGGATCTCTTGGCAATATAGGCTACTGTATGCTCAGACAGTACTACAACCTCCTAGGACAGCAGCGCCTCTATGCAGACCGGAGGGAGCACAGACACCTGATGAAAAAAGGCAGACAGCCTCTTCCTTTTTTCTGGGGGTGGGGGTTTATATTAGAGCAGCTGGGCTAGGATTGGTTGCATTTAATTTATTTATTCTGTCCTAATTAGAACCAGAGCCACAAACCCATTCAGTGCTGCCTGAAGGACGAGCGGAACAATATATCTTGCATGGTCCCTTTAAATTTTCTTTATGTAAGATGATTTTCATTGGGTTTGAAATGAGGACCATCCTCCCCATCAGTTACATCACATGTTCATATAATCTTCAAAATATTTCTACTGATTTAAAACATATTCCATGTTAAAATATTCTGGTCTCTCAAGGTTTACATTTCTTATTTTTATGTAGGCATCTCATCATGCCATCCTGTGTGTGCGTGGCTGCAGTCATGCAGAGAAGAAGCGTGATCCGTCTAGAATTTTGCATGGTTTTCCAAAAGAACCTGAGAAAATCAAGCTTTGGCTGCATCAGACTGGACAATATGGTGTCGACCTTGATGACATGGTTGTGAAAGTGTATCTAGGAAAAGTGTATGACACTTATAGAATGTGTTCCTTACACTTCACAAATGACAGTTACCGCTATGATGGATACCGGAGGATTTTAAAAAAGGATGCCGTTCCTACTATTTTAATAAAATAAAACAATCTACAGTGTCAGGATACTTATTTAGTACTTCTAGTGAGCAACACACCCTTTCTGCTACACCTACTGATGACCAAAAACCATCTTCTTCTGCAGTACATATATTTCGGGTCGAGCCTCAGGTTATTCATCCAAAGCCATCTTTACAACCTACCATCCAGCGAATGACTTTAGTTCCTGTGGTTCCTCAACGTCTTATTTTTCAACCATGTGGCATCAGTCAAAAAAATTTCGGTAGTTAGCAACACATCATCATTAGTAACCACTCAACCCACTGCAATCAAAACTAGTGATGCCATGCATA